>NC_134703.1:238282516-238345016 GCF_043290135.1 Rhipicephalus microplus
AAAACGTTTTCTAACGATAGAAGTGCGAAGGTTCGGTTAGTTTGAGCTAGGTAGCGTCGTGAAACCGCCAAAAACGATGTCATCTAACGAGATAGTGTTGTTTTATTGCGAGTACGAAACTGGGATAGGTGAAATATTGGGAAAGCACACAAAATGGCATGAACTAGCCAGATACTGCGTCTTGTGCCGTTACAAGTGCGAAACTGCTTTATTGTGTTATTCTCGTTAAAGCGCATGCAAGTATCGTGAAACCTTAAAGAACGATGTCATTTAGCGAGATACAGCGTTCTGAACTGTAATAAGTTGGTGAGAAACTGTGAGGTCAAGCAAATATCGTAATTGTGAACGAAACAGTGTAATTGAGCGTATTTAGATACAAGTGCGAATGTTAGGTTAGGTTGAGATATCAACCGTCGTAAAACCGCATTAAACAATGTCACTTAGTGAGATGTAGTGTTTTTCAACATTACAAGTCGGGAACTACGATATCTAATGTGAAAGCGCATGAAACCGTCGTAATCTTGTAGAAAACATTGTAAAGTTGCGAGTTAAACGTTTTCTAACGATAGAAGTGCGAAGGTTAGCTTGAGTTATGTTAGTTTAAGCTATGTAGCGTCGTGAGACCACCAAAAAGGACGTCATCTAACGAGATAGTGTTGTTTTATTGCATGTATGTAACTGCCATAGGTGAAATGTTGTGAAAGTACACAAAACGGCTTGAACAAGCCAGATACTGCGTGTTGTACCGTTACAAGTGCGAAACTGCGATAATGTGATATTCTTGTTAAAGCGCATGCAAGCATCGTGAAACCTTAAAGAACGATGTCATTTAGCGAGATACAGCGTTCTGTACTGCAATAAGTTGGTGAAAAACTGTGAGGTTATGCAAATATCGTAATTGTGAACGAAACAGTGTAATAGAGCGTTTTTCCTTACAAGTACGAATGTTAGGTTAGGTTAAGATATGAACCGTCGTAAAACCGCATTAAACAATGTCACTTATTGAGATGCAGTGTTTTTCACCATTACAAGTCGGGAACTGCGATATCTAATGTGAAAGCGCTTGCAAACGTCGTTAGGTTAGGTTAGGTTAGGTTAGGTTAGGTTACGTTAGGTTAGGTTTGGTTAGGTTAGGTTAGGTTAGGTTATGTTAGGTTAGGTTGGGTTAGGTTAGGTTAGGTTACGTTAGGTTAAGGTATGAACCGTCGTAAAACCGCATTAAACAATGTCAGTGAGATGCAGTGTTTTTCACCTTTACAAGTTGGGAACTGCGATATCTAATGTGAAAGCGCTTGAAACCGTCGTAATGTTGTAGAAAGCAATGTAAAGTAGCGAGTAAAACGTTTTCTAACGATAGAAGTGCGAAGGTTATGTTAGGTTGAGTTATGTTAGTTTAAGCTAGGTAGCGTCGTGAAACCACCAAAAACGATGTCATCTAACGAGATAGTGTTGTTTTATTGCGAGTACGAAACTGCGATAGGTGAAATATTGGGAAAGCACACAAAATGGCATGAACTAGCCAGATACTGCGTCTTGTGCCGTTACAAGTGCGAAACTGCTTTATTGTGATATTCTCGTTAAAGCGCATGCAAGTATCGTGAAACCTTAAAGAACAATGTCATTTAGCGAGATACAGCGTTCTGTACTGCAATAAGTTGGTGAAAAACTGTGAGGTTATGCAAATATCGTAATTGTGAACGAAACAGTGTAATAGAGCGTTTTTCAATACAAGTACGAATGTTAGGTTAGGTTAAGATATGAACCGTCGTAAAACCGCATTAAACAATGTCACTTAGTGAGATGCAGTGTTTTTCACCATTACAAGTCGGGAACTGCGATATCTAATGTGAAAGCGCTTGCAAACGTCGTTAGGTTAGGTTAGGTTAGGTTAGGTTAGGTTACGTTAGGTTAGGTTAGGTTAGGTTAGGTTATGTTAGGTTAGGTTGGGTTAGGTTAGGTTAGGTTACGTTAGGTTAAGGTATGAACCGTCGTAAAACCGCATTAAACAATGTCACTTAGTGAGATGCAGTGTTTTTCACCTTTACAAGTTGGGAACTGCGATATCTAATGTGAAAGCGCTTGAAACCGTCGTAATGTTGTAGAAAGCAATGTAAAGTAGCGAGTAAAACGTCTTCTAACGATAGAAGTGCGAAGGTTATGTTAGGTTGAGTTATGTTAGTTTAAGCTAGGTAGCGTCGTGAAACCACCAAAAACGACGTCATATAACGAGATGGTGTTGTTTTATTGCGAGTACGAAACTGCGATAGGTAAAATGTTGTGAAAGCACACAAAACGGCATCAACAAGCCAAATACTGCGTGTTGTACCGTTACAAGTGCGAAACTGCTATGTTGTGACATTCTCGGTAAAGCGCCTGCAAGTATCGTGAAGCCTTAAAGAACGATGTCATTTAGCGAGATACAGCGTTCTGTACTGTAATAAGTTGGTGAGAAACTAGGAGGTCAAGCAAATATCGTAATTGTGAACGAAACAGTGTAATTGAGCGTATTTAGATACAAGTGCGAATGTTAGGTTAGGTTGACATATCAACCATCGTAAAACCGCATTAAACAATGTCACTTAGTGAGATGTAGTGTTTTTCAACATTACAAGTCGGGAACTACGATATCTAATGTGAAAGCGCATGAAACCCTCGTAATCTTGTAGAAAACATTGTAAAGTTGCGAATAAAACGTTTTCTAACGATAGAAGTGCGAAGGTTAGGTTAGGTTAGGTTAGGTTAAGCTAGGTAGCGTCGTGAAACTACCAAAAACGACGTCATCTAACGAGATAGTGTTGTTTTATTGCGAGTAATAAACTGCGATAGGTGAAATGTTGTGAAAGCACACAAAACGGAATGAACAAGCCAAATACTGCGTGTTCTACCGTTACAAGTGCGAAACTGCTATATTGTGATATTCTCGTTAAAGCGCATGCAAGCATCGTGAAACCTTAAAGAACAATGTCATTTAGCGAGATACAGCGTTCTGTACTGCAATAAGTTGGTGAAAAACTGTGAGGTTATGCAAATATCGTAATTGTGAGCAAAACAGTGTAATAGAGCGTTTTTAGATACAAGTACGAATGTTAGGTTAGGTTAAGATATGAACCGTCGTAAAACCGCATTAAACAATGTCACTTAGTGAGATGCAGTGTTTTTCACCATTACAAGTCGGGAACTGCGATATCTAATGTGAAAGCGCTTGCAAACGTCGTTAGGTTAGGTTAGGTTAGGTTAGGTTAGGTTAGGTTACGTTAGGTTAGGTTAGGTTAGGTAAGGTTAGGTTATGTTAGGTTAGGTTGGGTTAGGTTAGGTTAGGTTACGTTAGGTTAAGGTATGAACCGTCGTAAAACCGCATTAAACAATGTCACTTAGTGAGAAGCAGTGTTTTTCACCTTTACAAGTTGGGAACTGCGATATCTAATGTGAAAGCGCTTGAAACCGTCGTAATGTTGTAGAAAGCAATGTAAAGTAGCGAGTAAAACGTCTTCTAACGATAGAAGTGCGAAGGTTATGTTAGGTTGAGTTATGTTAGTTTAAGCTAGGTAGCGTCGTGAAACCACCAAAAACGACGTCATCTAACGAGATAGTGTTGTTTTATTGCGAGTACGAAACTGCGATAGGTAAAATGTGAAAGCACACAAAACGGCATGAACAAGCCAAATACTGCGTGTTGTACCGTTACAAATGCGAAACTGCTATGTTGTGACATTCTCGGTAAAGCGCATGCAAGTATCGTGAAACCTTAAAGAACGATGTCATTTAGCGAGATACAGCGTTCTGTACTGTAATAAGTTGGTGAGAAACTGTGAGGTCAAGCAAATATCGTAATTGTGAACGAAACAGTGTAATAGAGCGTCTTTAGATACAAGTGCGAATGTTAGGTTAGGTTGACATATCAACCATCGTAAAACCGCATTAAACAATGTCAATTAGTGAGATGCAGTGTTTTTCACCATTAAAAGTGGGGAACTGCGATATCTAATGTGAAAGCGCTTGCAACCGTCGTTAGGTTAGGTTAGGTTAGGTTAGGTTAGGTTTGGTTAGGTTAGGTTAGGTTAGGTTAGGTTAGATTAGGTTAGGTTGGGTTGAGTTGGGTTAGGTTAGGTTAGGTTAGGTTGGGTTAGGTTAGGTTAGGTTAGGTTAGGTTACGTTAGGTTAGGTTAGGTTACGTTAGGTTAGGTTAGGTTAGGTTACGTTAGGTTAGGTTAGGTTAGGTTAGGTAAGGATAATTTGGTTAGGTTAGGTAAGGTTACGTTAGGTTAGGTTTGGTTGGGTTGGGTGTTGTTGGGTTGGGTTGGGTTGGGTTAGGTTGGGTTAGGTTAGGTTAGGTTACGTTAGGTTAGGTTAGGTTAGGTTAGGTTACGTTAGGTTAGGTTAGGTAAGGTAAGGTTAGGTTACGTTAGAATAGGTTAGGTTAGGTTAGGTTAGGTTACGTTAGGTTAGGTTAAGTTAGGTTAGGTTAGGTTTGGTTAGGTTAGGTTAGGTTAGGTTAGGTTGGGTTGGGTTGGGTTAGGTTGGGTTAGGTTAGGTTAGGTTAGGTTAGGTTAGGTTGGGTTAGGTTAGTTTAGGTTAGGTTAGGTTAGGTTAGGTAAGGTTTGGTTAGGTTAGGTTAGGTTAGGTTATGTTAGGTTAGGTTAGGTTAGGTTAGGTTAAGATATGAACCGCGCTAAAACCGCATTAAACAATGTCACTTAGTGAGATGCAGTGTTTTTCACCATTACAAGTCGGGAACTGCGATATTTAATGTGAAAGCGCATGAAACCGTCGTAATCTTGCAGAAAACATTGTAAAGTAGCGAATAAAACGTTTTCTAACGATAGAAGTGCGAAGGTTCGGTTAGTTTGAGCTAGGTAGCGTCGTGAAACCGCAAAAAACGATGTCATCTAACGAGATTGTGTTGTTTTATTGCGAGTACGAAACTGGGATAGGTGAAATATTGGGAAAGCACACAAAATGGCATGAACTAGCCAGATACTGCGTCTTGTGCCGTTACAAGTGCGAAACTGCTTTATTGTGTTATTCTCGTTAAAGCGCATGCAAGTATCGTGAAACCTTAAAGAACGATGTCATTTAGCGAGATACAGCGTTCTGAACTGTAATAGGTTGGTGAGAAACTGTGAGGTCAAGCAAATATCGTAATTGTGAACGAAACAGTGTAATTGAGCGTATTTAGATACAAGTGCGAATGTTAGGTTAGGTTGAGATATCAACCGTCGTAAAACCGCATTAAACAATGTCACTTAGTGAGATGTAGTGTTTTTCAACATTACAAGTCGGGAACTACGATATCTAATGTGAAAGCGCATGAAACCGTCGTAATCTTGTAGAAAACATTGTAAAGTTGCGAGTTAAACGTTTTCTAACGATAGAAGTGCGAAGGTTAGCTTGAGTTATGTTAGTTTAAGCTATGTAGCGTCGTGAGACCACCAAAAAGGACGTCATCTAACGAGATAGTGTTGTTTTATTGCATGTATGTAACTGCAATAGGTGAAATGTTGTGAAAGTACACAAAACGGCTTGAACAAGCCAGATACTGCGTGTTGTACCGTTACAAGTGCGAAACTGCGATAATGTGATATTCTTGTTAAAGCGCATGCAAGCATCGTGAAACCTTAAAGAACGATGTCATTTAGCGAGATACAGCGTTCTGTACTGCAATAAGTTGGTGAAAAACTGTGAGGTTATGCAAATATCGTAATTGTGAACGAAACAGTGTAATAGAGCGTTTTTCCTTACAAGTACGAATGTTAGGTTAGGTTAAGATATGAACCGTCGTAAAACCGCATTAAACAATGTCACTTATTGAGATGCAGTGTTTTTCACCATTACAAGTCGGGAACTGCGATATCTAATGTGAAAGCGCTTGCAAACGTCGTTAGGTTAGGTTAGGTTAGGTTAGGTTAGGTTACGTTAGGTTAGGTTTGGTTAGGTTAGGTTAGGATAGGTTATGTTAGGTTAGGTTGGGTTAGGTTAGGTTAGGTTACGTTAGGTTAAGGTATGAACCGTCGTAAAACCGCATTAAACAATGTCAGTGAGATGCAGTGTTTTTCACCTTTACAAGTTGGGAACTGCGATATCTAATGTGAAAGCGCTTGAAACCGTCGTAATGTTGTAGAAAGCAATGTAAAGTAGCGAGTAAAACGTTTTCTAACGATAGAAGTGCGAAGGTTATGTTAGGTTGAGTTATGTTAGTTTAAGCTAGGTAGCGTCGTGAAACCACCAAAAACGATGTCATCTAACGAGATAGTGTTGTTTTATTGCGAGTACGAAACTGCGATAGGTGAAATATTGGGAAAGCACACAAAATGGCATGAACTAGCCAGATACTGCGTCTTGTGCCGTTACAAGTGCGAAACTGCTTTATTGTGATATTCTCGTTAAAGCGCATGCAAGTATCGTGAAACCTTAAAGAACAATGTCATTTAGCGAGATACAGCGTTCTGTACTGCAATAAGTTGGTGAAAAACTGTGAGGTTATGCAAATATCGTAATTGTGAACGAAACAGTGTAATAGAGCGTTTTTCAATACAAGTACGAATGTTAGGTTAGGTTAAGATATGAACCGTCGTAAAACCGCATTAAACAATGTCACTTAGTGAGATGCAGTGTTTTTCACCATTACAAGTCGGGAACTGCGATATCTAATGTGAAAGCGCTTGCAAACGTCGTTAGGTTAGGTTAGGTTAGGTTAGGTTAGGTTACGTTAGGTTAGGTTAGGTTAGGTTAGGTTATGTTAGGTTAGGTTGGGTTAGGTTAGGTTAGGTTACGTTAGGTTAAGGTATGAACCGTCGTAAAACCGCATTAAACAATGTCACTTAGTGAGATGCAGTGTTTTTCACCTTTACAAGTTGGGAACTGCGATATCTAATGTGAAAGCGCTTGAAACCGTCGTAATGTTGTAGAAAGCAATGTAAAGTAGCGAGTAAAACGTCTTCTAACGATAGAAGTGCGAAGGTTATGTTAGGTTGAGTTATGTTAGTTTAAGCTAGGTAGCGTCGTGAAACCACCAAAAACGACGTCATATAACGAGATGGTGTTGTTTTATTGCGAGTACGAAACTGCGATAGGTAAAATGTTGTGAAAGCACACAAAACGGCTTGAACAAGCCAGATACTGCGTGTTGTACCGTTACAAGTGCGAAACTGCGATAATGTGATATTCTTGTTAAAGCGCATGCAAGCATCGTGAAACCTTAAAGAACGATGTCATTTAGCGAGATACAGCGTTCTGTACTGCAATAAGTTGGTGAAAAACTGTGAGGTTATGCAAATATCGTAATTGTGAACGAAACAGTGTAATAGAGCGTTTTTCCATACAAGTACGAATGTTAGGTTAGGTTAAGATATGAACCGTCGTAAAACCGCATTAAACAATGTCACTTAGTGAGATGCAGTGTTTTTCACCATTACAAGTCGGGAACTGCGATATCTAATGTGAAAGCACTTGCAAACGTCGTTAGGTTAGGTTAGGTTAGGTTAGGTTAGGTTAGGTTAGGTTAGGTTTGGTTAGGTTAGGTTAGGTTAGGTTATGTTAGGTTAGGTTGGGTTAGGTTAGGTTAGGTTACGTTAGGTTAAGGTATGAACCGTCGTAAAACCGCATTAAACAATGTCACTTAGTGAGATGCAGTGTTTTTCACCTTTACAAGTTGGGAACTGCGATATCTAATGTGAAAGCGCTTGAAACCGTCGTAATGTTGTAGAAAGCAATGTAAAGTAGCGAGTAAAACGTTTTCTAACGATAGAAGTGCGAAGGTTATGTTAGGTTGAGTTATGTTAGTTTAAGCTAGGTAGCGTCGTGAAACCACCAAAAACGATGTCATCTAACGAGATAGTGTTATTTTATTGCGAGTACGAAACTGCGATAGGTGAAATATTGGGAAAGCACACAAAATGGCATGAACTAGCCAGATACTGCGTCTTGTGCCGTTACAAGTGCGAAACTGCTTTATTGTGATATTCTCGTTAAAGCGCATGCAAGTATCGTGAAACCTTAAAGAACAATGTCATTTAGCGAGATACAGCGTTCTGTACTGTAATAAGTTGGTGAGAAACTGTGAGGTCAAGCAAATATCGTAATTGTGAACGAAACAGTGTAATTGAGCGTCTTTAGATACAAGTGCGAATGTTAGGTTAGGTTGACATATCAACCGTCGTAAAAGCGCATTAAACAATGTCACTTAGTGAGATGTAGTGTTTTTCAACATTACAAGTCGGGAACTACGATATCTAATGTGAAAGCGCATGAAACCGTCGTAATCTTGTAGAAAACATTGTAAAGTGTCGAGTAAAACGTTTTCTAACGATAGAAGTGGGAAGGTTAGCTTGAGTTATGTTAGTTTAAGCTATGTATCGTCGTGAGACCACCAAAAAGGACGTCATCTAACGAGATAGTGTTGTTTTATTGCATGTACGAAACTGCAATAGGTGAAATGTTGTGAAAGTACACAAAACGGCTTGAACAAGCCAGATACTGCGTGTTGTACCGTTACAAGTGCGAAACTGCTATATTGTGATATTCTCGTTAAAGCGCATGCAAGCATCGTGAAACCTTAAAGAACAATGTCATTTAGCGAGATACAGCGTTCTGTACTGCAATAGGTTGGTGAAAAACTGTGAGGTTGTGCAAATATCGTAATTGTGAACGAAACAGTGTAATAGAGCGTTTTTCAATACAAGTACGAATGTTAGGTTAGGTTAAGATATGAACCGTCGTAAAACCGCATTAAACAATGTCACTTAGTGAGATGCAGTGTTTTTCACCATTACAAGTCGGGAACTGCGATATCTAATGTGAAAGCGCTTGCAAACGTCGTTAGGTTAGGTTAGGTTAGGTTAGGTTAGGTTACGTTAGGTTAGGTTAGGTTAGGTTAGGTTAGGTTATGTTAGGTTAGGTTGGGTTAGGTTAGGTTAGGTTACGTTAGGTTAAGGTATGAACCGTCGTAAAACCGCATTAAACAATGTCACTTAGTGAGAAGCAGTGTTTTTCACCTTTACAAGTTGGGAACTGCGATATCTAATGTGAAAGCGCTTGAAACCGTCGTAATGTTGTAGAAAGCAATGTAAAGTAGCGAGTAAAACGTCTTCTAACGATAGAAGTGCGAAGGTTATGTTAGGTTGAGTTATGTTAGTTTAAGCTAGGTAGCGTCGTGAAACCACCAAAAACGACGTCATATAACGAGATGGTGTTGTTTTATTGCGAGTACGAAACTGCGATAGGTAAAATGTTGTGAAAGCACACAAAACGGCATGAACAAGCCAAATACTGCGTGTTGTACCGTTACAAGTGCGAAACTGCTATGTTGTGACATTCTCGGTAAAGCGCATGCAAGTATCGTGAAACCTTAAAGAACGATGTCATTTAGCGAGATACAGCGTTCTGTACTGTAATAAGTTGGTGAGAAACTAGGAGGTCAAGCAAATATCGTAATTGTGAACGAAACAGTGTAATTGAGCGTATTTAGATACAAGTGCGAATGTTAGGTTAGGTTGAGATATCAACCGTCGTAAAACCGCATTAAACAATGTCACTTAGTAAGATGTAGTGTTTTTCAACATTACAAGTCGGGAACTACGATATCTAATGTGAAAGCGCATGAAACCGTCGTAATCTTGTAGAAAACATTGTAAAGTTGCGAGTAAAACGTTTTCTAACGATAGAAGTGGGAAGGTTAGCTTGAGTTATGTTAGTTTAAGCTATGTAGCGTCGTGAGACCACCAAAAAGGACGTCATCTAACGAGATAGTGTTGTTTTATTGCATGTACGAAACTGCAATAGGTGAAATGTTGTGAAAGTACACAAAACGGCTTGAACAAGCCAGATACTGCGTGTTGTACCGTTACAAGTGGGTTAGGTTAGGTTAGGTTACGTTAGGTTAAGGTATGAACCGTCGTAAAACCGCAATAAACAATGTCACTTAGTGAGATGCAGTGTTTTTCACCTTAACAAGTTGGGAACTGCGATATCTAGCGTGAAAGCGCTTGAAACCGTCGTAATGTTGTAGAAAGCAATGTAAAGTAGCGAGTAAAACGTTTTCTAACGATAGAAGTGCGAAGGTTATGTTAGGTTGAGTTATGTTAGTTTAAGCTAGGTAGCGTCGTGAAACCACCAAAAACGACGTCATCTAACGAGATAGTGTTGTTTTATTGCGAGTACGAAACTGCGATAGGTAAAATGTGAAAGCACACAAAACGGCATGAACAAGCCAAATACTGCGTGTTGTACCGTTACAAATGCGAAACTGCTATGTTGTGACATTCTCGGTAAAGCGCATGCAAGTATCGTGAAACCTTAAAGAACGATGTCATTTAGCGAGATACAGCGTTCTGTACTGTAATAAGTTGGTGAGAAACTGTGAGGTCAAGCAAATATCGTAATTGTGAACGAAACAGTGTAATAGAGCGTCTTTAGATACAAGTGCGAATGTTAGGTTAGGTTGACATATCAACCATCGTAAAACCGCATTAAACAATGTCACTTAGTGAGATGTAGTGTTTTTCAACATTACAAGTCGGGAACTACGATATCTAATGTGAAAGCGCATGAAACCGTCGTAATCTTGTAGAAAACATTGTAAAGTTGCGAATAAAACGTTTTCTAACGATAGAAGTGCGAAGGTTAGGTTAGGTTAGGTTAGGTTAAGCTAGGTAGCGTCGTGAAACTACCAAAAACGACGTCATTTAACGAGATAGTGTTGTTTTATTGCGAGTATTAAACTGCGATAGGTGAAATGTTGTGAAAGCACACAAAACGGAATGAACAAGCCAAATACTGCGTGTTCTACCGTTACAAGTGCGAAACTGCTATATTGTGATATTCTCGTTAAAGCGCATGCAAGCATCGTGAAACCTTAAAGAACAATGTCATTTAGCGAGATACAGCGTTCTGTACTGCAATAAGTTGGTGAAAAACTGTGAGGTTATGCAAATATCGTAATTGTGAACAAAACAGTGTAATAGAGCGTTTTTAGATACAAGTGCGAATGTTAGGTTAGGTTAAGATATGAACCGTCGTAAAACCGCATTAAACAATGTCAATTAGTGAGATGCAGTGTTTTTCACCATTAAAAGTGGGGAACTGCGATATCTAATGTGAAAGCGCTTGCAACCGTCGTTAGGTTAGGTTAGGTTAGGTTAGGTTAGGTTTGGTTAGGTTAGGTTAGGTTAGGTTAGGTTAGATTAGGTTAGGTTGGGTTGAGTTGGGTTAGGTTAGGTTAGGTTAGGTTGGGTTAGGTTAGGTTAGGTTAGGTTAGGTTACGTTAGGTTAGGTTAGGTTACGTTAGGTTAGGTTAGGTTAGGTTACGTTAGGTTAGGTTAGGTTAGGTAAGGATAATTTGGTTAGGTTAGGTAAGGTTAGGTTAGGTTAGGTTTGGTTGGGTTGGGTGTTGTTGGGTTGGGTTGGGTTGGGTTAGGTTGGGTTAGGTTAGGTTAGGTTACGTTAGGTTAGGTTAGGTTAGGTTAGGTTACGTTAGGTTATGTTAGGTTAGGTTAGGTTACGTTAGGTTAGGTTAGGTCAGGTAAGGTTAGGTTACGTTAGAATAGGTTAGGTTAGGTTAGGTTACGTTAGGTTAGGTTAAGTTAGGTTAGGTTAGGTTTGGTTAGGTTAGGTTAGGTTAGGTTAGGTTAGGTTGGGTTAGGTTGGGTTAGGTTAGGTTAGGTTAGGTAAGGTTGGGTTAGGTTAGTTTAGGTTAGGTTAGGTTAGGTTAGGTAAGGTTTGGTTAGGTTAGGTTAGGTTAGGTTATGTTAGGTTAGGTTAGGTTAGGTTAAGATATGAACCGCGCTAAAACCGCATTAAACAATGTCACTTAGTGAGATGCAGTGTTTTTCACCATTACAAGTCGGGAACTGCGATATCTAATGTGAAAGCGCATGAAACCGTCGTAATCTTGCAGAAAACATTGTAAAGTAGCGAATAAAACGTTTTCTAACGATAGAAGTGCGAAGGTTCGGTTAGTTTGAGCTAGGTAGCGTCGTGAAACCGCCAAAAACGATGTCATCTAACGAGATAGTGTTGTTTTATTGCGAGTACGAAACTGGGATAGGTGAAATATTGGGAAAGCACACAAAATGGCATGAACTAGCCAGATACTGCGTCTTGTGCCGTTACAAGTGCGAAACTGCTTTATTGTGTTATTCTCGTTAAAGCGCATGCAAGTATCGTGAAACCTTAAAGAACGATGTCATTTAGCGAGATACAGCGTTCTGAACTGTAATAAGTTGGTGAGAAACTGTGAGGTCAAGCAAATATCGTAATTGTGAACGAAACAGTGTAATTGAGCGTATTTAGATACAAGTGCGAATGTTAGGTTAGGTTGAGATATCAACCGTCGTAAAACCGCATTAAACAATGTCACTTAGTGAGATGTAGTGTTTTTCAACATTACAAGTCGGGAACTACGATATCTAATGTGAAAGCGCATGAAACCGTCGTAATCTTGTAGAAAACAATGTAAAGTTGCGAGTTAAACGTTTTCTAACGATAGAAGTGCGAAGGTTAGGTTAGGTTAAGATATGAACCGTCGTAAAACCGCATTAAACAATGTCACTTAGTGAGATGCAGTGTTTTTCACCATTACAAGTCGGGAACTGCGATATCTAATGTGAAAGCGCTTGCAAACGTCGTTAGGTTAGGTTAGGTTAGGTTAGGTTACGTTAGGTTAGGTTAGGTTAGGTTAGGTTAGGTTAGGTTATGTTAGGTTAGGTTGGGTTAGGTTAGGTTAGGTTACGTTAGGTTAAGGTATGAACCGTCGTAAAACCGCATTAAACAATGTCACTTAGTGAGATGCAGTGTTTTTCACCTTTACAAGTTGGGAACTGCGATATCTAATGTGAAAGCGCTTGAAACCGTCGTAATGTTGTAGAAAGCAATGTAAAGTAGCGAGTAAAACGTCTTCTAACGATAGAAGTGCGAAGGTTATGTTAGGTTGAGTTATGTTAGTTTAAGCTAGGTAGCGTCGTGAAACCACCAAAAACGACGTCATATAACGAGATGGTGTTGTTTTATTGCGAGTACGAAACTGCGATAGGTAAAATGTTGTGAAAGCACACAAAACGGCATCAACAAGCCAAATACTGCGTGTTGTACTGTTACAAGTGCGAAACTGCTATGTTGTGACATTCTCGGTAAAGCGCATGCAAGTATCGTGAAACCTTAAAGAACGATGTCATTTAGCGAGATACAGCGTTCTGTACTGTAATAAGTTGGTGAGAAACTAGGAGGTCAAGCAAATATCGTAATTGTGAACGAAACAGTGTAATTGAGCGTATTTAGATACAAGTGCGAATGTTAGGTTAGGTTGACATATCAACCATCGTAAAACCGCATTAAACAATGTCACTTAGTGAGATGCAGTGTTTTTCAACATTACAAGTCGGGAACTACGATATCTAATGTGAAAGCGCATGAATCCGTCGTAATCTTGTAGAAAACATTGTAAAGTTGCGAATAAAACGTTTTCTAACGATAGAAGTGCGAAGGTTAGGTTAGGTTAGGTTAGGTTAAGCTAGGTAGCGTCGTGAAACTACCAAAAACGACGTCATCTAACGAGATAGTGTTGTTTTATTGCGAGTATTAAACTGCGATAGGTGAAATGTTGTGAAAGCACACAAAACGGAATGAACAAGCCAAATACTGCGTGTTCTACCGTTACAAGTGCGAAACTGCTATATTGTGATATTCTCGTTAAAGCGCATGCAAGCATCGTGAAACCTTAAAGAACAATGTCATTTAGCGAGATACAGCGTTCTGTACTGCAATAAGTTGGTGAAAAACTGTGAGGTTATGCAAATATCGTAATTGTGAACAAAACAGTGTAATAGAGCGTTTTTAGATACAAGTACGAATGTTAGGTTAGGTTAAGATATGAACCGTCGTAAAACCGCATTAAACAATGTCACTTAGTGAGATGCAGTGTTTTTCACCATTACAAGTCGGGAACTGCGATATCTAATGTGAAAGCGCTTGCAAACGTCGTTAGGTTAGGTTAGGTTAGGTTAGGTTAGGTTAGGTTACGTTAGGTTAGGTTAGGTTAGGTAAGGTTAGGTTATGTTAGGTTAGGTTGGGTTAGGTTAGGTTAGGTTACGTTAGGTTAAGGTATGAACCGTCGTAAAACCGCATTAAACAATGTCACTTAGTGAGAAGCAGTGTTTTTCACCTTTACAAGTTGGGAACTGCGATATCTAATGTGAAAGCGCTTGAAACCGTCGTAATGTTGTAGAAAGCAATGTAAAGTAGCGAGTAAAACGTCTTCTAACGATAGAAGTGCGAAGGTTATGTTAGGTTGAGTTATGTTAGTTTAAGCTAGGTAGCGTCGTGAAACCACCAAAAACGACGTCATATAACGAGATGGTGTTGTTTTATTGCGAGTACGAAACTGCGATAGGTAAAATGTTGTGAAAGCACACAAAACGGCATGAACAAGCCAAATACTGCGTGTTGTACCGTTACAAGTGCGAAACTGCTATGTTGTGACATTCTCGGTAAAGCGCATGCAAGTATCGTGAAACCTTAAAGAACGATGTCATTTAGCGAGATACAGCGTTCTGTACTGTAATAAGTTGGTGAGAAACTAGGAGGTCAAGCAAATATCGTAATTGTGAACGAAACAGTGTAATTGAGCGTATTTAGATACAAGTGCGAATGTTAGGTTAGGTTGAGATATCAACCGTCGTAAAACCGCATTAAACAATGTCACTTAGTAAGATGTAGTGTTTTTCAACATTACAAGTCGGGAACTACGATATCTAATGTGAAAGCGCATGAAACCGTCGTAATCTTGTAGAAAACATTGTAAAGTTGCGAGTAAAACGTTTTCTAACGATAGAAGTGGGAAGGTTAGCTTGAGTTATGTTAGTTTAAGCTATGTAGCGTCGTGAGACCACCAAAAAGGACGTCATCTAACGAGATAGTGTTGTTTTATTGCATGTACGAAACTGCAATAGGTGAAATGTTGTGAAAGTACACAAAACGGCTTGAACAAGCCAGATACTGCGTGTTGTACCGTTACAAGTGGGTTAGGTTAGGTTAGGTTACGTTAGGTTAAGGTATGAACCGTCGTAAAACCGCAATAAACAATGTCACTTAGTGAGATGCAGTGTTTTTCACCTTAACAAGTTGGGAACTGCGATATCTAGCGTGAAAGCGCTTGAAACCGTCGTAATGTTGTAGAAAGCAATGTAAAGTAGCGAGTAAAACGTTTTCTAACGATAGAAGTGCGAAGGTTATGTTAGGTTGAGTTATGTTAGTTTAAGCTAGGTAGCGTCGTGAAACCACCAAAAACGACGTCATCTAACGAGATAGTGTTGTTTTATTGCGAGTACGAAACTGCGATAGGTAAAATGTGAAAGCACACAAAACGGAATGAACAAGCCAAATACTGCGTGTTCTACCGTTACAAGTGCGAAACTGCTATATTGTGATATTCTCGTTAAAGCGCATGCAAGCATCGTGAAACCTTAAAGAACAATGTCATTTAGCGAGATACAGCGTTCTGTACTGCAATAAGTTGGTGAAAAACTGTGAGGTTATGCAAATATCGTAATTGTGAACAAAACAGTGTAATAGAGCGTTTTTAGATACAAGTGCGAATGTTAGGTTAGGTTAAGATATGAACCGTCGTAAAACCGCATTAAACAATGTCAATTAGTGAGATGCAGTGTTTTTCACCATTAAAAGTGGGGAACTGCGATATCTAATGTGAAAGCGCTTGCAACCGTCGTTAGGTTAGGTTAGGTTAGGTTAGGTTAGGTTAGGTTTGGTTAGGTTAGGTTAGGTTAGGTTAGGTTAGATTAGGTTAGGTTGGGTTGAGTTGGGTTAGGTTAGGTTAGGTTAGGTTGGGTTAGGTTAGGTTAGGTTAGGTTAGGTTACGTTAAGTTAGGTTAGGTTACGTTAGGTTAGGTTAGGTTAGGTTACGTTAGGTTAGGTTAGGTTAGGTAAGGATAATTTGGTTAGGTTAGGTAAGGTTAGGTTAGGTTAGGTTTGGTTGGGTTGGGTGTTGTTGGGTTGGGTTGGGTTGGGTTAGGTTGGGTTAGGTTAGGTTAGGTTACGTTAGGTTAGGTTAGGTTAGGTTACGTTAGGTTATGTTAGGTTAGGTTAGGTTACGTTAGGTTAGGTTAGGTCAGGTAAGGTTAGGTTACGTTAGAATAGGTTAGGTTAGGTTAGGTTAGGTTACGTTAGGTTAGGTTAAGTTAGGTTAGGTTAGGTTTGGTTAGGTTAGGTTAGGTTAGGTTAGGTTAGGTTGGGTTGGGTTGGGTTAGGTTGGGTTAGGTTAGGTTAGGTTAGGTTAGGTTGGGTTAGGTTAGTTTAGGTTAGGTTAGGTTAGGTTAGGTAAGGTTTGGTTAGGTTAGGTTAGGTTAGGTTATGTTAGGTTAGGTTAGGTTAGGTTAGGTTAAGATATGAACCGCGCTAAAACCGCATTAAACAATGTCACTTAGTGAGATGCAGTGTTTTTCACCATTACAAGTCGGGAACTGCGATATCTAATGTGAAAGCGCATGAAACCGTCGTAATCTTGCAGAAAACATTGTAAAGTAGCGAATAAAACGTTTTCTAACGATAGAAGTGCGAAGGTTCGGTTAGTTTGAGCTAGGTAGCGTCGTGAAACCGCCAAAAACGATGTCATCTAACGAGATAGTGTTGTTTTATTGCGAGTACGAAACTGGGATAGGTGAAATATTGGGAAAGCACACAAAATGGCATGAACTAGCCAGATACTGCGTCTTGTGCCGTTACAAGTGCGAAACTGCTTTATTGTGTTATTCTCGTTAAAGCGCATGCAAGTATCGTGAAACCTTAAAGAACGATGTCATTTAGCGAGATACAGCGTTCTGAACTGTAATAAGTTGGTGAGAAACTGTGAGGTCAAGCAAATATCGTAATTGTGAACGAAACAGTGTAATTGAGCGTATTTAGATACAAGTGCGAATGTTAGGTTAGGTTGAGATATCAACCGTCGTAAAACCGCATTAAACAATGTCACTTAGTGAGATGTAGTGTTTTTCAACATTACAAGTCGGGAACTACGATATCTAATGTGAAAGCGCATGAAACCGTCGTAATCTTGTAGAAAACATTGTAAAGTTGCGAGTTAAACGTTTTCTAACGATAGAAGTGCGAAGGTTAGCTTGAGTTATGTTAGTTTAAGCTATGTAGCGTCGTGAGACCACCAAAAAGGACGTCATCTAACGAGATAGTGTTGTTTTATTGCATGTACGTAACTGCAATAGGTGAAATGTTGTGAAAGTACACAAAACGGCTTGAACAAGCCAGATACTGCGTGTTGTACCGTTACAAGTGCGAAACTGCGATAATGTGATATTCTTGTTAAAGCGCATGCAAGCATCGTGAAACCTTAAAGAACGATGTCATTTAGCGAGATACAGCGTTCTGTACTGCAATAAGTTGGTGAAAAACTGTGAGGTTATGCAAATATCGTAATTGTGAACGAAACAGTGTAATAGAGCGTTTTTCCATACAAGTACGAATGTTAGGTTAGGTTAAGATATGAACCGTCGTAAAACCGCATTAAACAATGTCACTTATTGAGATGCAGTGTTTTTCACCATTACAAGTCGGGAACTGCGATATCTAATGTGAAAGCGCTTGCAAACGTCGTTAGGTTAGGTTAGGTTAGGTTAGGTTAGGTTACGTTAGGTTAGGTTTGGTTAGGTTAGGTTAGGTTAGGTTATGTTAGGTTAGGTTGGGTTAGATTAGGTTAGGTTACGTTAGGTTAAGGTATGAACCGTCGTAAAACCGCATTAAACAATGTCACTTAGTGAGATGCAGTGTTTTTCACCTTTACAAGTTGGGAACTGCGATATCTAATGTGAAAGCGCTTGAAACCGTCGTAATGTTGTAGAAAGCAATGTAAAGTAGCGAGTAAAACGTTTTCTAACGATAGAAGTGCGAAGGTTATGTTAGGTTGAGTTATGTTAGTTTAAGCTAGGTAGCGTCGTGAAACCACCAAAAACGATGTCATCTAACGAGATAGTGTTGTTTTATTGCGAGTACGAAACTGCGATAGGTGAAATATTGGGAAAGCACACAAAATGGCATGAACTAGCCAGATACTGCGTCTTGTGCCGTTACAAGTGCGAAACTGCTTTATTGTGATATTCTCGTTAAAGCGCATGCAAGTATCGTGAAACCTTAAAGAACAATGTCATTTAGCGAGATACAGCGTTCTGTACTGCAATAAGTTGGTGAAAAACTGTGAGGTTATGCAAATATCGTAATTGTGAACGAAACAGTGTAATAGAGCGTTTTTCAATACAAGTACGAATGTTAGGTTAGGTTAAGATATGAACCGTCGTAAAACCGCATTAAACAATGTCACTTAGTGAGATGCAGTGTTTTTCACCATTACAAGTCGGGAACTGCGATATCTAATGTGAAAGCGCTTGCAAACGTCGTTAGGTTAGGTTAGGTTAGGTTAGGTTAGGTTAGGTTACGTTAGGTTAGGTTAGGTTAGGTTAGGTTAGGTTATGTTAGGTTAGGTTGGGTTAGGTTAGGTTACGTTAGGTTAAGGTATGAACCGTCGTAAAACCGCATTAAACAATGTCACTTAGTGAGATGCAGTGTTTTTCACCTTTACAAGTTGGGAACTGCGATATCTAATGTGAAAGCGCTTGAAACCGTCGTAATGTTGTAGAAAGCAATGTAAAGTAGCGAGTAAAACGTCTTCTAACGATAGAAGTGCGAAGGTTATGTTAGGTTGAGTTATGTTAGTTTAAGCTAGGTAGCGTCGTGAAACCACCAAAAACGACGTCATATAACGAGATGGTGTTGTTTTATTGCGAGTACGAAACTGCGATAGGTAAAATGTTGTGAAAGCACACAAAACGGCATGAACAAGCCAAATACTGCGTGTTGTACCGTTACAAGTGCGAAACTGCTATGTTGTGACATTCTCGGTAAAGCGCATGCAAGTATCGTGAAACCTTAAAGAACGATGTCATTTAGCGAGATACAGCGTTCTGTACTGTAATAAGTTGTGAGAAACTAGGAGGTCAAGCAAATATCGTAATTGTGAACGAAACAGTGTAATTGAGCGTATTTAGATACAAGTGCGAATGTTAGGTTAGGTTGAGATATCAACCGTCGTAAAACCGCATTAAACAATGTCACTTAGTAAGATGTAGTGTTTTTCAACATTACAAGTCGGGAACTACGATATCTAATGTGAAAGCGCATGAAACCGTCGTAATCTTGTAGAAAACATTGTAAAGTTGCGAGTAAAACGTTTTCTAACGATAGAAGTGCGAAGGTTAGCTTGAGTTTTGTTAGTTTGAGCTATGTAGCGTCGTGAAACTACCAAAAACAACGTCATCTAACGAGATAGTGTTGTTTTATTGCGAGTACGAAACTGCGATAGGTGAAATCTTGTGAAAGCACACAAAACGGCATGAACAAGCCAAATACTGCGTGTTGTACCGTTACAAGTGCGAAACTGCTATGTTGTGATATTCTCGTTAAAGCGCATGCAAGCATCGTGAAAAATAAAGAACGATGTCATTTAGCGAGATACAGCGTTCTGTACTGCAATAAGTTGGTGAAAAACTGTGAGGTTATGCAAATATCCTAATTTTGAACGAAACAGTGTAATAGAGCGTTTTTTAATACAAGTGCGAATGTTAGGTTAGGTTAAGATATGAACCGCCGTAAAACCGCATTAAATAATGTCACTTAGTGAGATGCAGTGTTTTTCACCATTACAAGTCGGGAACTGCGATATCTAATGTGAAAGCGCATGAAACCGTCGTAATCTTGTAGAAAACATTGTAAAGTAGCGAATAAAACGTTTTCTAACGATAGAAGTGCGAAGGTTCGGTTAGTTTGAGCTGGGTAGCGTCGTGAAACCACCAAAAACGATGTCATCTAACGAGATTGTGTTGTTTTATTGCGAGTACGAAACTGCGATAGGTGAAATACTGGGAAAGCACACAAAATGGCATGAACTAGCCAGATACTGCGTCTTGTGCCGTTACAAGTGCGAAACTGCTTTATTGTGATATTCTCGTTAAAGCGCATGCAAGTATCGTGAAACCTTAAAGAACGATGTCATTTAGCGAGATACAGCGTTCTGTACTGTAATAAGTTGGTGAGAAACTGTGAGGTCAAGCAAATATCGTAATTGTGAACGAAACAGTGTAATTGAGCGTATTTCGATACAAGTGCGAATGTTAGGTTAGGTTGAGATATCAACCGTCGTAAAACCGCATTAAACAATGTCACTTAGTGAGATGTAGTGTTTTTCAACATTACAAGTCGGGAACTACGATATCTAATGTGAAAGCGCATAAAACCGTCGTAATCTTGTAGAAAACATTGTAAAGTTGCGAGTAAAACGTTTTCTAACGATAGAAGTGCGAAGGTTAGCTTGAGTTATGTTAGTTTGAGCTATGTAGCGTCGTGAGACCACCAAAAAGGACGTCATCTAACGAGATAGTGTTGTTTTCTTGCATGTACGAAACTGCAATAGGTGAAATGTTGTGAAAGTACACAAAACCGCTTGAACAAGCCAGATACTGCGTGTTGTACCGTTACAAGTGCGAAACTGCTATAATGTGATATTCTTGTTAAAGCGCATGCAAGCATCGTGAAAGCTTAAAGAACGATGTCATTTAGCGAGATACAGCGTTCTGTACTGCAATAAGTTGGTGAAAAACTGTGAGGTTATGCAAATATCGTAATTGTGAACGAAACAGTGTAATAGAGCGTTTTTCAATACAAGTACGAATGTTAGGTTAGGTTAAGATATGAACCGTCGTAAAACCGCATTAAACAATGTCACGTAGTGAGATGCAGTGTTTTTCACCATTACAAGTCGGGAACTGCGATATCTAATGTGAAAGCGCTTGCAAACGTCGTTAGGTTAGGTTAGGTTAGGTTAGGTTACGTTAGGTTAGGTTTGGTTAGGTTAGGTTAGGTTAGGTTAGGTTATGTTAGGTTAGGTTGGGTTAGGTTAGGTTAGGTTAGGTTAGGTTAAGATATGAACCGCGCTAAAACCGCATTAAACAATGTCACTTAGTGAGATGCAGTGTTTTTCACCATTACAAGTCGGGAACTGCGATATCTAATGTGAAAGCGCATGAAACCGTCGTAATCTTGTAGAAAACATTGTAAAGTAGCGAATAAAACGTGTTCTAACGATAGAAGTGCGAAGGTTCGGTTAGTTTGAGCTAGGTAGCGTCGTGAAACCACCAAAAACGATGTCGTCTAACGAGATAGTGTTGTTTTATTGCGAGTAAGAAACTGCGATAGGTAAATTACTGGGAAAGCACACAAAATGGCATGAACTAGCCAGATACTGCGTCTTGTGCTGTTACAAGTGCGAAACTGCTTTATTGTGATATTCTCGTTAAAGCGCATGCAAGTATCGTGAAACCTTAAAGAACGATGTTATTTAGCGAGATACAGCGTTCTGTACTGTAATAAGTTGGTGAGAAACTGTGAGGTCCAGCAAATATCGTAATTGTGAACGAAACAGTGTAATAGAGCGTTTTTCAATACAAGTACGAATGTTAGGTTAGGTTAAGATATGAACCGTCGTAAAACCGCATTAAACAATGTCACTTAGTGAGATGCAGTGTTTTTCACCATCACAAGTCGGGAACTGCGATATCTAATGTGAAAGCGCTTGCAAACGTCGTTAGGTTAGGTTAGGTTAGGTTAGGTTAGGTTACGTTAGGTTAGGTTTGGTTAGGTTAGGTTAGGTTAGGTTATGTTAGGTTAGGTTGGGTTAGGTGAGGTTAGGTTAGGTTAAGATATGAACCACGCTAAAACCGCATTAAACAATGTCACTTAGTGAGATGCAGTGTTTTTCACCTTTACAAGTTGAGAACTGCGATATCTAATGTGAAAGCGCTTGAAACCGTCGTAATGTTGTAGAAAGCAATGTAAAACAGCGAGTAAAACGTTTTCTAACGATAGAAGTGCGAAGGTTATGTTAGGGTGAGTTATGTTAGTTTAAGCTAGGTAGCGTCGTGAAACCACCAAAAACGACGTCATTTAACGAGATAGTGTCGTTTTTTTGCGAGTACGAAACTGCGATAGGTAAAATGTGAAAGCACACAAAACGGCAGAACAAGCCAAATACTGCATGTTGTACCGTTACAAGTGCGAAACTGCTATGTTGTAACATTCTCGGTAAGGCGCATGCAAGTATCGTGATACCTAAAGAACGATGTCATTTAGCGAGATACAGCGTTCTGTACTGTAATAAGTTGGTGAGAAACTGTGAGGTCAAGCAAATATCGTAATTGTGAACGAAACAGTGTAATTGAGCGTCTTTAGATACAAGTGCGAATGTTAGGTTAGGTTCACATATCAACCGTCGTAAAACCGCATTAAACAATGTCACTTAGTGAGATGTAGTGTTTTTCAACATTACAAGTCGGGAACTACGATATCTAATGTGAAAGCGCATGAAACCGTCGTAATCTTGTAGAAAACATTGTAAAGTTGCGAGTAAAACGTTTTCTAACGATAGAAGTGCGAAGGTTAGGTTAGGTTTGGTTAGTTTAAGCTAGGTAGCGTCGGAAACTACCAAAAACGACGTCATCTAACGAGATAGTGTTGTTTTATTGCGAGTATTAAACTGCGATAGGTGAAATGTTGTGAAAGCACACAAAACGGCATGAACAAGCCAAATACTGCGTGTTCCACCGTTACAAGTGCGAAACTGCTATATTGTGATATTCTCGTTAAAGCGCATGCAAGCATCGTGAAACCTTAAAGAACAATGTCATTTAGCGAGATACAGCGTTCTGTACAGCAATAAGTTGGTGAAAAACTGTGAGGTTATGCAAATATCATAATTGTGAACGAAACAGTGTAATAGAGCGTTTTTCAATACAAGTACGAATGTTAGGTTAGGTTAAGATATGAACCGTCGTAAAACCGCATTAAACAATGTCACTTAGTGAGATGCAGTGTTTTTCACCATTACAAGTCGGGAACTGCGATATCTAATGTGAAAGCGCTTGCAAACGTCGTTAGGTTAGGTTAGGTTAGGTTAGGTTACGTTAGGTTAGGTTTGGTTAGGTTAGGTTAGGTTAGGTTAGGTTATGTTAGGTTAAGTTGGGTTAGGTTAGGTTAGGTTACGTTAGGTTAAGGTATGAATCGTCGTATAACCGCAATAAACAATGTCACTTAGTGAGATGCAGTGTTTTTCACCTTTACAAGTTGGGAACTGCGATATCTAGCGTGAAAGCGCTTGAAACCGTCGTAATGTTGTAGAAAGCAATGTAAAGTAGCGAGTAAAACGTTTTCTAACGATAGAAGTGCGAAGGTTATGTTAGGTTGAGTTATGTTAGTTTAAGCTAGGTAGCGTCGTGAAACCACCAAAAACGACGTCATCTAACGAGATAGTGTTGTTTTATTAGCGAGATACAGCGTTCTGTACTGTAATAAGTTGGTGAGAAACTGTGAGGTCAAGCAAATATCGTAATTGTGAACGAAACAGTGTAATTGAGCGTCTTTAGATACAAGTTCGAATGTTAGGTTGACATATCAACCGTCGTAAAACCGCATTAAACAATGTCACTTAGTGAGATGTAGTGTTTTTCAACATTACAAGTCGGGAACTACGATATCTAATGTGAAAGCGCATGAAACCGTCGTAATCTTGTAGAAAACATTGTAAAGTTGCGAATAAAACGTTTTCTAACGATAGAAGTGCGAAGGTTAGGTTAGGTTAGGTTAGGTTAAGCTAGGTAGCGTCGTGAAACTACCAAAAACGACGTCATCTAACGAGATAGTGTTGTTTTATTGCGAGTATTAAACTGCGATAGGTGAAATGTTGTGAAAGCACACAAAACGGAATGAACAAGCCAAATACTGCGTGTTCTACCGTTACAAGTGCGAAACTGCTATATTGTGATATTCTCGTTAAAGCGCATGCAAGCATCGTGAAACCTTAAAGAACAATGTCATTTAGCGAGATACAGCGTTCTGTACTGCAATAAGTTGGTGAAAAACTGTGAGGTTATGCAAATATCGTAATTGTGAACAAAACAGTGTAATAGAGCGTTTTTAGATACAAGTGCGAATGTTAGGTTAGGTTAAGATATGAACCGTCGTAAAACCGCATTAAACAATGTCAATTAGTGAGATGCAGTGTTTTTCACCATTAAAAGTGGGGAACTGCGATATCTAATGTGAAAGCGCTTGCAACCGTCGTTAGGGTAGGTTAGGTTAGGTTAGGTTAGGTTAGGTTTGGTTAGGTTAGGTTAGGTTAGGTTAGGTTAGGTTAGATTAGGTTAGGTTGGGTTGAGTTGGGTTAGGTTAGGTTAGGTTAGGTTGGGTTAGGTTAGGTTAGGTTAGGTTAGGTTACGTTAGGTTAGGTTAGGTTACGTTAGGTTAGGTTAGGTTGGTTACGTTAGGTTAGGTTAGGTTAGGTTAGGTAAGGATAATTTGGTTAGGTTAGGTAACGTTAGGTTAGGTTAGGTTTGGTTGGGTTGGGTGTTGTTGGGTTGGGTTGGGTTGGGTTAGGTTGGGTTAGGTTAGGTTAGGTTACGTTAGGTTAGGTTAGGTTAGGTTAGGTTACGTTAGGTTATGTTAGGTTAGGTTAGGTTACGTTAGGTTAGGTTAGGTCAGGTAAGGTTGGGTTACGTTAGAATAGGTTAGGTTAGGTTAGGTTACGTTAGGTTAGGTTAAGTTAGGTTAGGTTAGGTTTGGTTAGGTTAGGTTAGGTTAGCTTAGGTTAGGTTATGTTGGGTTGGGTTGGGTTAAGTTGGGTTAGGTTAGGTTAGGTTAGGTTAGGTTGGGTTAGGTTAGTTTAGGTTAGGTTAGGTTAGGTTAGGTTTGGCTAGGTTAGGTTAGGTTAGGTTATGTTAGGTTAGGTTAGGTTAGGTTAGGTTAGGTTAAGATATGAACCGCGCTAAAACCGCATTAAACAATGTCACTTAGTGAGATGCAGTGTTTTTCACCATTACAAGTCGGGAACTGGGATATCTAATGTGAAAGCGCATGAAACCGTCGTAATCTTGCAGAAAACGTTGTAAAGTAGCGAATAAAACGTTTTCTAACGATAGAAGTGCGAAGGTTCGGTTAGTTTGAGCTAGGTAGCGTCGTGAAACCGCCAAAAACGATGTCATCTAACGAGATAGTGTTGTTTTATTGCGAGTACGAAACTGGGATAGGTGAAATATTGGGAAAGCACACAAAATGGCATGAACTAGCCAGATACTGCGTCTTGTGCCGTTACAAGTGCGAAACTGCTTTATTGTGATATTCTCGTTAAAGCGCATGCAAGTATCGTGAAACCTTAAAGAACGATGTCATTTAGCGAGATACAGCGTTCTGAACTGTAATAAGTTGGTGAGAAACTTTGAGGTCAAGCAAATATCGTAATTGTGAACGAAACAGAGTAATTGAGCGTATTTAGATACAAGTGCGAATGTTAGGTTAGGTTGAGATATCAACCGTCGTAAAACCGCATTAAACAATGTCACTTAGTGAGATGTAGTGTTTTTCAACATTACAAGTCGGGAACTACGATATCTAATGTGAAAGCGCATGAAACCGTCGTAATCTTGTAGAAAACATTGTAAAGTTGCGAGTTAAACGTTTTCTAACGATAGAAGTGCGAAGGTTAGCTTGAGTTATGTTAGTTTAAGCTATGTAGCGTCGTGAGACCACCAAAAAGGACGTCAACTAACGAGATAGTGTTGTTTTATTGCATGTACGTAACTGCAATAGGTGAAATGTTGTGAAAGCACACAAAACGGCTTGAACAAGCCAGATTCTGCGTGTTGTACCGTTACAAGTGCGAAACTGCGATAATGTGATATTCTTGTTAAAGCGCATGCAAGCATCGTGAAACCTTAAAGAACGATGTCATTTAGCGAGATACAGCGTTCTGTACTGCAATAAGTTGGTGAAAAACTGTGAGGTTATGCAAATATCGCAATTGTGATTGAAACAGTGTAATAGAGCGTTTTTCCATACAAGTACGAATGTTAGGTTAGGTTAAGATATGAACCGTCGTAAAACCGCATTAAACAATGTCACTTAGTGAGATGCAGTGTTTTTCACCATTACAAGTCGGGAACTGCGATATCTAATGTGAAAGCGCTTGCAAACGTCGTTAGGTTAGGTTAGGTTAGGTTAGGTTACGTTAGGTTAGGTTTGGTTAGGTTAGGTTAGGTTAGGTTATGTTAGGTTAGGTTGGGTTAGGTTAGGTTAGGTTAGGTTAGGTTAAGATATGAACCGCGCTAAAACCGCATTAAACAATGTCACTTAGTGAGATGCAGTGTTTTTCACCTTTACAAGTTGGGAACTGCGATATCTAATGTGAAAGCGCTTGAAACCGTCGTAATGTTGTAGAAAGCAATATAAAGTAGCGAGTAAAACGTTTTCTAACGATAGAAGTGCGAAGGTTATGTTAGGTTGAGTTATGTTAGTTTAAGCTAGGTAGCGTCGTGAAACCACCAAAAACGACGTCATCTAACGAGATAGTGTTGTTTTATTGCGAGTACGAAACTGCGATAGGTAAAATGTTGTGAAAGCACACAAAACGGCATGAACAAGCCAAATACTGCGTGTTGTACCGTTACAAGTGCGAAACTGCTCTGTTGTGACATTCTCGGTAAAGCGCATGCAAGTATCGTGAAACCTTAAAGAACGATGTCATTTAGCGAGATACAGCGTTCTGTACTGTAATAAGTTGGTGAGAAACTGTGAGGTCAAGAAAATATCGTAATTGTGAACGAAACAGTGTAATAGAGCGTCTTTAGATACAAGTGCGAATGTTAGGTTAGGTTGACATATCAACCATCGTAAAACCGCATTAAACAATGTCACTTAGTGAGATGTAGTGTTTTTCAACTTTACAAGTCGGGAACTACGATATCTAATGTGAAAGCGCATGAAACTGTCGTAATCTTGTAGAAAACATTGTAAAGTTGCGAATAAAACGTTTTCTAACGATAGAAGTGCGAAGGTTAGGTTAGGTTAGGTTAGGTTAAGCTAGGTAGCGTCGTGAAACTACCAAAAACGACGTCATCTAACGAGATAGTGTTGTTTTATTGCGAGTATTAAACTGCGATAGGTGAAATGTTGTGAAAGCACACAAAACGGAATGAACAAGCCAAATACTGCGTGTTCTACCGTTACAAGTGCGAAACTGCTATATTGTGATATTCTCGTTAAAGCGCATGCAAGCATCGTGAAACCTTAAAGAACAATGTCATTTAGCGAGATACAGCGTTCTGTACTGCAATAAGTTGGTGAAAAACTGTGAGGTTACGCAAATATCGTAATTGTGAACAAAACAGTGTAATAGAGCGTTTTTAGATACAAGTGCGAATGTTAGGTTAGGTTAAGATATGAACCGTCGTAAAACCGCATTAAACAATGTCAATTAGTGAGATGCAGTGTTTTTCACCATTAAAAGTGGGGAACTGCGATATCTAATGTGAAAGCGCTTGCAACCGTCGTTAGGTTAGGTTAGGTTAGGTTAGGTTTGGTTAGGTTAGGTTTGGTTAGGTTAGGTTAGGTTAAGATATGAACCGTCGTAAAACCGCATTAAACAATGTCACTTAGTGAGATGTAGTGTTTTTCAACATTACAAGTCGGGAACTACGATATCTAATGTGAAAGCGCATGAAACCGTCGTAATCTTGTAGAAAACATTGTAAAGTTGCGAGTAAAACGTTTTCTAACGATAGAAGTGCGAAGGTTAGCTTGAGTTTTGTTAGTTTGAGCTATGTAGCGTCGTGAAACTACCAAAAACAACGTCATCTAACGAGATAGTGTTGTTTTATTGCGAGTACGAAACTGCGATAGGTGAAATCTTGTGAAAGCACACAAAACGGCATGAACAAGCCAAATACTGCGTGTTGTACCGTTACAAGTGCGAAACTGCTATGTTGTGATATTCTCGTTAAAGCGCATGCAAGCATCGTGAAAAATTAAAGAACGATGTCATTTAGCGAGATACAGCGTTCTGTACTGCAATAAGTTGGTGAAAAACTGTGAGGTTATGCAAATATCCTAATTTTGAACGAAACAGTGTAATAGAGCGTTTTTCAATACAAGTACGAATGTTAGGTTAGGTTAAGATATGAACCGTCGTAAAACCGCATTAAACAATGTCACGTAGTGAGATGCAGTGTTTTTCACCATTACAAGTCGGGAACTGCGATATCTAATGTGAAAGCGCTTGCAAACGTCGTTAGGTTAGGTTAGGTTAGGTTAGGTTACGTTAGGTTAGGTTTGGTTAGGTTAGGTTAGGTTAGGTTAGGTTATGTTAGGTTAGGTTGGGTTAGGTTAGGTTAGGTTAGGTTAGGTTAAGATATGAACCGCGCTAAAACCGCATTAAACAATGTCACTTAGTGAGATGCAGTGTTTTTCACCATTACAAGTCGGGAACTGCGATATATAATGTGAAAGCACATGAAACCGTCGTAATCTTGTAGAAAACATTGTAAAGTAGCGAATAAAACGTGTTCTAACGATAGAAGTGCGAAGGTTCGGTTAGTTTGAGTTATGTTGGTTTAAGCTAGGTAGCGTCGTGAAACCACCAAAAACGACGTCATCTAACGAGATAGTGTTGTTTTATTGCGAGTACGAAACTGCGATAGGTAAAATGTGAAAGCACACAAAACGGCATGAACAAGCTAAATACTGCGTGTTGTACCGTTACAAATGCGAAACTGCTATGTTGTGACATTCTCGGTAAAGCGCATGCAAGTATCGTGAAACCTTAAAGAACGATGTCATTTAGCGAGATACAGCGTTCTGTACTGTAATAAGTTGGTGAGAAACTGTGAGGTCAAGCAAATATCGTAATTGTGAACGAAACAGTGTAATAGAGCGTCTTTAGATACAAGTGCGAATGTTAGGTTAGGTTGACATATCAACCATCGTAAAACCGCATTAAACAATGTCACTTAGTGAGATGTAGTGTTTTTCAACATTACAAGTCGGGAACTACGATATCTAATGTGAAAGCGCATGAAACCGTCGTAATCTTGTAGAAAACATTGTAAAGTTGCGAATAAAACGTTTTCTAACGATAGAAGTGCGAAGGTTAGGTTAGGTTAGGTTAGGTTAAGCTAGGTAGCGTCGTGAAACTACCAAAAACGACGTCATCTAACGAGATAGTGTTGTTTTATTGCGAGTATTAAACTGCGATAGGTGAAATGTTGTGAAAGCACACAAAACGGAATGAACAAGCCAAATACTGCGTGTTCTACCGTTACAAGTGCGAAACTGCTATATTGTGATATTCTCGTTAAAGCGCATGCAAGCATCGTGAAACCTTAAAGAACAATGTCATTTAGCGAGATACAGCGTTCTGTACTGCAATAAGTTGGTGAAAAACTGTGAGGTTACGCAAATATCGTAATTGTGAACAAAACAGTGTAATAGAGCGTTTTTAGATACAAGTGCGAATGTTAGGTTAGGTTAAGATATGAACCGTCGTAAAACCGCATTAAACAATGTCAATTAGTGAGATGCAGTGTTTTTCACCATTAAAAGTGGGGAACTGCGATATCTAATGTGAAAGCGCTTGCAACCGTCGTTAGGTTAGGTTAGGTTTGGTTAGGTTAGGTTAGGTTAGGTTAGGTTAGATTAGGTTAGGTTGGGTTGAGTTGGGTTAGGTTAGGTTAGGTTAGGTTGGGTTAGGTTAGGTTAGGTTAGGTTAGGTTACGTTAGGTTAGGTTAGGTTAGGTTACGTTAGGTTAGGTTAGGTTAGGTAAGGATAATTTGGTTAGGTTAGGTAACGTTAGGTTAGGTTAGGTTTGGTTGGGTTGGGTGTTGTTGGGTTGGGTTAGGTTGGGTTAGGTTACGTTAGGTTAGGTTAGGTTAGGTTACGTTAGGTTATGTTAGGTTAGGTTAGGTTACGTTAGGTTAGGTTAGGTCAGGTAAGGTTAGGTTACGTTAGAATAGGTTAGGTTAGGTTAGGTTACGTTAGGTTAGGTTAAGTTAGGTTAGGTTAGGTTTGGTTAGGTTAGGTTAGGTTAGCTTAGGTTAGGTTAGGTTGGGTTGGGTTGGGTTAGGTTGGGTTAGGTTAGGTTAGGTTAGGTTAGGTTGGGTTAGGTTAGTTTAGGTTAGGTTAGGTTAGGTTAGGTTTGGTTAGGTTAGGTTAGGTTAGGTTATGTTAGGTTAGGTTAGGTTAGGTTAGGTTAAGATATGAACCGCGCTAAAACCGCATTAAACAATGTCACTTAGTGAGATGCAGTGTTTTTCACCATTACAAGTCGGGAACTGCGATATCTAATGTGAAAGCGCATGAAACCGTCGTAATCTTGCAGAAAACATTGTAAAGTAGCGAATAAAACGTTTTCTAACGATAGAAGTGCGAAGGTTCGGTTAGTTTGAGCTAGGTAGCGTCGTGAAACCGCCAAAAACGATGTCATCTAACGAGATAGTGTTGTTTTATTGTGAGTACGAAACTGGGATAGGTGAAATATTGGGAAAGCACACAAAATGGCATGAACTAGCCAGATACTGCGTCTTGTGCCGTTACAAGTGCGAAACTGCTTTATTGTGTTATTCTCGTTAAAGCGCATGCAAGTATCGTGAAACCTTAAAGAACGATGTCATTTAGCGAGATTCAGCGTTCTGAACTGTAATAAGTTGGTGAGAAACTGTGAGGTCAAGCAAATATCGTAATTGTGAACGAAACAGTGTAATTGAGCGTATTTAGATACAAGTGCGAATGTTAGGTTAGGTTGAGATATCAACCGTCGTAAAACCGCATTAAACAATGTCACTTAGTGAGATGTAGTGTTTTTCAACATTACAAGTCGGGAACTACGATATCTAATGTGAAAGCGCATGAAACCGTCGTAATCTTGTAGAAAACATTGTAAAGTTGCGAGTTAAACGTTTTCTAACGATAGAAGTGCGAAGGTTAGCTTGAGTTATGTTAGTTTAAGCTATGTAGCGTCGTGAGACCACCAAAAAGGACGTCATCTAACGAGATAGTGTTGTTTTATTGCATGTACGTAACTGCAATAGGTGAAATGTTGTGAAAGTACACAAAACGGCTTGAACAAGCCAGATACTGCGTGTTGTACCGTTACAAGTGCGAAACTGCGATAATGTGATATTCTTGTTAAAGCGCATGCAAGCATCGTGAAACCTTAAAGAACGATGTCATTTAGCGAGATACAGCGTTCTGTACTGCAATAAGTTGGTGAAAAACTGTGAGGTCAAGCAAATATCGTAATTGTGAACGAACAGTGTAATAGAGCGTTTTTCCATACAAGTACGAGTGTTAGGTTAGGTTAAGATATGAACCGCGCTAAAACCGCATTAAACAATGTCACTTAGTGAGATGCAGTGTTTTTCACCTTTACAAGTTGGGAACTGCGATATCTAATGTGAAAGCGCTTGAAACCGTCGTAATGTTGTAGAAAGCAATATAAAGTAGCGAGTAAAACGTTTTCTAACGATAGAAGTGCGAAGGTTATGTTAGGTTGAGTTATGTTAGTTTAAGCTAGGTAGCGTCGTGAAACCACCAAAAACGACGTCATCTAACGAGATAGTGTTGTTTTATTGCGAGTACGAAACTGCGATAGGTAAAATGTTGTGAAAGCACACAAAGCGGCATGAACAAGCCAAATACTGCGTGTTGTACCGTTACAAGTGCGAAACTGCTCTGTTGTGACATTCTCGGTAAAGCGCATGCAAGTATCGTGAAACCTTAAAGAACGATGTCATTTAGCGAGATACAGCGTTCTGTACTGTAATAAGTTGGTGAGAAACTGTGAGGTCAAGCAAATATCGTAATTGTGAACGAAACAGTGTAATTGAGCGTCTTTAGATACAAGTGCGAATGTTAGGTTAGGTTGACATATCAACCATCGTAAAACCGCATTAAACAATGTCACTTAGTGAGATGCAGTTTTTTTTCACCATTACAAGTCGGGAACTGCGATATCTAATGTGAAAGCGCTTGCAAACGTCGTTAGGTTAGGTTAGGTTACGTTAGGTTACGTTAGGTTAGGTTTGGTTAGGTTAGGTTAGGTTAGGTTATGTTAGGTTAGGTTGGGTTAGGTTAGGTTAGGTTAGGTTAGGTTAAGATATGAACCGTCGTAAAACCGCATTAAACAATGTCACTTAGTGAGATGTAGTGTTTTTCAACATTACAAGTCGGGAACTACGATATCTAATGTGAAAGCGCATGAAACCGTCGTAATCTTGTATAAAACATTGTAAAGTTGCGAGTAAAACGTTTTCTAACGATAGAAGTGCGAAGGTTAGCTTGAGTTTTGTTAGTTTGAGCTATGTAGCGTCGTGAAACTACCAAAAACAACGTCATCTAACGAGATAGTGTTGTTTTATTGCGAGTACGAAACTGCGATAGGTGAAATCTTGTGAAAGCACACAAAACGGCATGAACAAGCCAAATACTGCGTGTTGTACCGTTACAAGTGCGAAACTGCTATGTTGTGATATTCTCGTTAAAGCGCATGCAAGCATCGTGAAAAATAAAGAACGATGTCATTTAGCGAGATACAGCGTTCTGTACTGCAATAAGTTGGTGAAAAACTGTGAGGTTATGCAAATATCCTAATTTTGAACGAAACAGTGTAATAGAGCGTTTTTTAATACAAGTGCGAATGTTAGGTTAGGTTAAGATATGAACCGCCGTAAAACCGCATTAAATAATGTCACTTAGTGAGATGCAGTGTTTTTCACCATTACAAGTCGGGAACTGCGATATCTAATGTGAAAGCGCATGAAACCGTCGTAATCTTGTAGAAAACATTGTAAAGTAGCGAATAAAACGTTTTCTAACGATAGAAGTGCGAAGGTTCGGTTAGTTTGAGCTGGGTAGCGTCGTGAAACCACCAAAAACGATGTCATCTAACGAGATAGTGTTGTTTTATTGCGAGTACGAAACTGCGATAGGTGAAATACTGGGAAAGCACACAAAATGGCATGAACTAGCCAGATACTGCGTCTTGTGCCGTTACAAGTGCGAAACTGCTTTATTGTGATATTCTCGTTAAAGCGCATGCAAGTATCGTGAAACCTTAAAGAACGATGTCATTTAGCGAGATACAGCGTTCTGTACTGTAATAAGTTGGTGAGAAACTGTGAGGTCAAGCAAATATCGTAATTGTGAACGAAACAGTGTAATTGAGCGTATTTCGATACAAGTGCGAATGTTAGGTTAGGTTGAGATATCAACCGTCGTAAAACCGCATTAAACAATGTCACTTAGTGAGATGTAGTGTTTTTCAACATTACAAGTCGGGAACTACGATATCTAATGTGAAAGCGCATAAAACCGTCGTAATCTTGTAGAAAACATTGTAAAGTTGCGAGTAAAACGTTTTCTAACGATAGAAGTGCGAAGGTTAGCTTGAGTTATGTTAGTTTGAGCTATGTAGCGTCGTGAGACCACCAAAAAGGACGTCATCTAACGAGATAGTGTTGTTTTCTTGCATGTACGAAACTGCAATAGGTGAAATGTTGTGAAAGTACACAAAACGGCTTGAACAAGCCAGATACTGCGTGTTGTACCGTTACAAGTGCGAAACTGCTATAATGTGATATTCTTGTTAAAGCGCATGCAAGCATCGTGAAAGCTTAAAGAACGATGTCATTTAGCGAGATACAGCGTTCTGTACTGCAATAAGTTGGTGAAAAACTGTGAGGTTATGCAAATATCGTAATTGTGAACGAAACAGTGTAATAGAGCGTTTTTCAATACAAGTACGAATGTTAGGTTAGGTTAAGATATGAACTGTCGTAAAACCGCATTAAACAATGTCACGTAGTGAGATGCAGTGTTTTTCACCATTACAAGTCGGGAACTGCGATATCTAATGTGAAAGCGCTTGCAAACGTCGTTAGGTTAGGTTAGGTTAGGTTAGGTTACGTTAGGTTAGGTTTGGTTAGGTTAGGTTAGGTTAGGTTAGGTTATGTTAGGTTAGGTTGGGTTAGGTTAGGTTAGGTTAGGTTAGGTTAAGATATGAACCGCGCTAAAACCGCATTAAACGATGTCACTTAGTGAGATGCAGTGTTTTTCACCATTACAAGTCGGGAACTGCGATATCTAATGTGAAAGCGCATGAAACCGTCGTAATCTTGTAGAAAACATTGTAAAGTAGCGAATAAAACGTGTTCTAACGATAGAAGTGCGAAGGTTCGGTTAGTTTGAGCTAGGTAGCGTCGTGAAACCACCAAAAACGATGTCGTCTAACGAGATAGTGTTGTTTTATTGCGAGTAAGAAACTGCGATAGGTGAATTACTGGGAAAGCACACAAAATGGCATGAACTAGCCAGATACTGCGTCTTGTGCTGTTACAAGTGCGAAACTGCTTTATTGTGATATTCTCGTTAAAGCGCATGCAAGTATCGTGAAACCTTAAAGAACGATGTTATTTAGCGAGATACAACGTTCTGTACTGTAATAAGTTGGTGAGAAACTGTGAGGTCAAGCAAATATCGTAATTGTGAACGAAACAGTGTAATAGAGCGTTTTTCAATACAAGTACGAATGTTAGGTTAGGTTAAGATATGAACCGTCGTAAAACCGCATTAAACAATGTCACTTAGTGAGATGCAGTGTTTTTCACCATCACAAGTCGGGAACTGCGATATCTAATGTGAAAGCGCTTGCAAACGTCGTTAGGTTAGGTTAGGTTAGGTTAGGTTAGGTTACGTTAGGTTAGGTTTGGTTAGGTTAGGTTAGGTTAGGTTATGTTAGGTTAGGTTGGGTTAGGTTAGGTTAGGTTAGGTTAAGATATGAACCACGCTAAAACCGCATTAAACAATGTCACTTAGTGAGATGCAGTGTTTTTCACCTTTACAAGTTGAGAACTGCGATATCTAATGTGAAAGCGCTTGAAACCGTCGTAATGTTGTAGAAAGCAATGTAAAACAGCGAGTAAAACGTTTTCTAACGATAGAAGTGCGAAGGTTATGTTAGGGTGAGTTATGTTAGTTTAAGCTAGGTAGCGTCGTGAAACCACCAAAAACGACGTCATTTAACGACATAGTGTCGTTTTTTTGCGAGTACGAAACTGCGATAGGTAAAATGTGAAAGCACACAAAACGGCAGAACAAGCCAAATACTGCATGTTGTACCGTTACAAGTGCGAAACTGCTATGTTGTAACATTCTCGGTAAGGCGCATGCAAGTATCGTGATACCTAAAGAACGATGTCATTTAGCGAGATACAGCGTTCTGTACTGTAATAAGTTGGTGAGAAACTGTGAGGTCAAGCAAATATCGTAATTGTGAACGAAACAGTGTAATTGAGCGTCTTTAGATACAAGTGCGAATGTTAGGTTAGGTTCACATATCAACCGTCGTAAAACCGCATTAAACAATGTCACTTAGTGAGATGTAGTGTTTTTCAACATTACAAGTCGGGAACTACGATATCTAATGTGAAAGCGCATGAAACCGTCGTAATCTTGTAGAAAACATTGTAAAGTTGCGAGTAAAACGTTTTCTAACGATAGAAGTGCGAAGGTTAGGTTAGGTTTGGTTAGTTTAAGCTAGGTAGCGTCGGAAACTACCAAAAACGACGTCATCTAACGAGATAGTGTTGTTTTATTGCGAGTATTAAACTGCGATAGGTGAAATGTTGTGAAAGCACACAAAACGGCATGAACAAGCCAAATACTGCGTGTTCCACCGTTACAAGTGCGAAACTGCTATATTGTGATATTCTCGTTAAAGCGCATGCAAGCATCGTGAAACCTTAAAGAACAATGTCATTTAGCGAGATACAGCGTTCTGTACAGCAATAAGTTGGTGAAAAACTGTGAGGTTATGCAAATATCATAATTGTGAACGAAACAGTGTAATAGAGCGTTTTTCAATACAAGTACGAATGTTAGGTTAGGTTAAGATATGAACCGTCGTAAAACCGCATTAAACAATGTCACTTAGTGAGATGCAGTGTTTTTCACCATTACAAGTCGGGAACTGCGATATCTAATGTGAAAGCGCTTGCAAACGTCGTTAGGTTAGGTTAGGTTAGGTTAGGTTAGGTTACGTTAGGTTAGGTTTGGTTAGGTTAGGTTAGGTTAGGTTAGGTTATGTTAGGTTAAGTTGGGTTAGGTTAGGTTAGGTTACGTTAGGTTAAGGTATGAATCGTCGTATAACCGCAATAAACAATGTCACTTAGTGAGATGCAGTGTTTTTCACCTTTACAAGTTGGGAACTGCGATATCTAGCGTGAAAGCGCTTGAAACCGTCGTAATGTTGTAGAAAGCAATGTAAAGTAGCGAGTAAAACGTTTTCTAACGATAGAAGTGCGAAGGTTATGTTAGGTTGAGTTATGTTAGCTTAAGCTAGGTAGCGTCGTGAAACCACCAAAAACGACGTCATCTAACGAGATAGTGTTGTTTTATTAGCGAGATACAGCGTTCTGTACTGTAATAAGTTGGTGAGAAACTGTGAGGTCAAGCAAATATCGTAATTGTGAACGAAACAGTGTAATTGAGCGTCTTTAGATACAAGTTCGAATGTTAGGTTGACATATCAACCGTCGTAAAACCGCATTAAACAATGTCACTTCGTGAGATGTAGTGTTTTTCAACATTACAAGTCGGGAACTACGATATCTAATGTGAAAGCGCATGAAACCGTCGTAATCTTGTAGAAAACATTGTAAAGTTGCGAATAAAACGTTTTCTAACGATAGAAGTGCGAAGGTTAGGTTAGGTTAGGTTAGGTTAAGCTAGGTAGCGTCGTGAAACTACCAAAAACGACGTCATCTAACGAGATAGTGTTGTTTTATTGCGAGTATTAAACTGCGATAGGTGAAATGTTGTGAAAGCACACAAAACGGAATGAACAAGCCAAATACTGCGTGTTCTACCGTTACAAGTGCGAAACTGCTATATTGTGATATTCTCGTTAAAGCGCATGCAAGCATCGTGAAACCTTAAAGAACAATGTCATTTAGCGAGATACAGCGTTCTGTACTGCAATAAGTTGGTGAAAAACTGTGAGGTTATGCAAATATCGTAATTGTGAACAAAACAGTGTAATAGAGCGTTTTTAGATACGAGTGCGAATGTTAGGTTAGGTTAAGATATGAACCGTCGTAAAACCGCATTAAACAATGTCAATTAGTGAGATGCAGTGTTTTTCACCATTAAAAGTGGGGAACTGCGATATCTAATGTGAAAGCGCTTGCAACCGTCGTTAGGGTAGGTTAGGTTAGGTTAGGTTAGGTTAGGTTTGGTTAGGTTAGGTTAGGTTAGGTTAGGTTAGATTAGGTTAGGTTGGGTTGAGTTGGGTTAGGTTAGGTTAGGTTAGGTTGGGTTAGGTTAGGTTAGGTTAGGTTAGGTTACGTTAGGTTAGGTTAGGTTACGTTAGGTTAGGTTAGGTTGGTTACGTTAGGTTAGGTTAGGTTAGGTTAGGTAAGGATAATTTGGTTAGGTTAGGTAACGTTAGGTTAGGTTAGGTTTGGTTGGGTTGGGTGTTGTTGGGTTGGGTTGGGTTGGGTTAGGTTGGGTTAGGTTAGGTTAGGTTACGTTAGGTTAGGTTAGGTTAGGTTAGGTTACGTTAGGTTATGTTAGGTTAGGTTAGGTTACGTTAGGTTAGGTTAGGTCAGGTAAGGTTGGGTTACGTTAGAATAGGTTAGGTTAGGTTAGGTTACGTTAGGTTAGGTTAAGTTAGGTTAGGTTAGGTTTGGTTAGGTTAGGTTAGGTTAGCTTAGGTTAGGTTATGTTGGGTTGGGTTGGGTTAAGTTGGGTTAGGTTAGGTTAGGTTAGGTTAGGTTGGGTTAGGTTAGTTTAGGTTAGGTTAGGTTAGGTTAGGTTTGGCTAGGTTAGGTTAGGTTAGGTTATGTTAGGTTAGGTTAGGTTAGGTTAGGTTAGGTTAAGATATGAACCGCGCTAAAACCGCATTAAACAATGTCACTTAGTGAGATGCAGTGTTTTTCACCATTACAAGTCGGGAACTGGGATATCTAATGTGAAAGCGCATGAAACCGTCGTAATCTTGCAGAAAACGTTGTAAAGTAGCGAATAAAACGTTTTCTAACGATAGAAGTGCGAAGGTTCGGTTAGTTTGAGCTAGGTAGCGTCGTGAAACCGCCAAAAACGATGTCATCTAACGAGATAGTGTTGTTTTATTGCGAGTACGAAACTGGGATAGGTGAAATATTGGGAAAGCACACAAAATGGCATGAACTAGCCAGATACTGCGTCTTGTGCCGTTACAAGTGCGAAACTGCTTTATTGTGATATTCTCGTTAAAGCGCATGCAAGTATCGTGAAACCTTAAAGAACGATGTCATTTAGCGAGATACAGCGTTCTGAACTGTAATAAGTTGGTGAGAAACTTTGAGGTCAAGCAAATATCGTAATTGTGAACGAAACAGAGTAATTGAGCGTATTTAGATACAAGTGCGAATGTTAGGTTAGGTTGAGATATCAACCGTCGTAAAACCGCATTAAACAATGTCACTTAGTGAGATGTAGTGTTTTTCAACATTACAAGTCGGGAACTACGATATCTAATGTGAAAGCGCATGAAACCGTCGTAATCTTGTAGAAAACATTGTAAAGTTGCGAGTTAAACGTTTTCTAACGATAGAAGTGCGAAGGTTAGCTTGAGTTATGTTAGTTTAAGCTATGTAGCGTCGTGAGACCACCAAAAAGGACGTCAACTAACGAGATAGTGTTGTTTTATTGCATGTACGTAACTGCAATAGGTGAAATGTTGTGAAAGTACACAAAACGGCTTGAACAAGCCAGATTCTGCGTGTTGTACCGTTACAAGTGCGAAACTGCGATAATGTGATATTCTTGTTAAAGCGCATGCAAGCATCGTGAAACCTTAAAGAACGATGTCATTTAGCGAGATACAGCGTTCTGTACTGCAATAAGTTGGTGAAAAACTGTGAGGTTATGCAAATATCGCAATTGTGATTGAAACAGTGTAATAGAGCGTTTTTCCATACAAGTACGAATGTTAGGTTAGGTTAAGATATGAACCGTCGTAAAACCGCATTAAACAATGTCACTTAGTGAGATGCAGTGTTTTTCACCATTACAAGTCGGGAACTGCGATATCTAATGTGAAAGCGCTTGCAAACGTCGTTAGGTTAGGTTAGGTTAGGTTAGGTTACGTTAGGTTAGGTTTGGTTAGGTTAGGTTAGGTTAGGTTATGTTAGGTTAGGTTGGGTTAGGTTAGGTTAGGTTAGGTTAGGTTAAGATATGAACCGCGCTAAAACCGCATTAAACAATGTCACTTAGTGAGATGCAGTGTTTTTCACCTTTACAAGTTGGGAACTGCGATATCTAATGTGAAAGCGCTTGAAACCGTCGTAATGTTGTAGAAAGCAATATAAAGTAGCGAGTAAAACGTTTTCTAACGATAGAAGTGCGAAGGTTATGTTAGGTTGAGTTATGTTAGTTTAAGCTAGGTAGCGTCGTGAAACCACCAAAAACGACGTCATCTAACGAGATAGTGTTGTTTTATTGCGAGTACGAAACTGCGATAGGTAAAATGTTGTGAAAGCACACAAAACGGCATGAACAAGCCAAATACTGCGTGTTGTACCGTTACAAGTGCGAAACTGCTCTGTTGTGACATTCTCGGTAAAGCGCATGCAAGTATCGTGAAACCTTAAAGAACGATGTCATTTAGCGAGATACAGCGTTCTGTACTGTAATAAGTTGGTGAGAAACTGTGAGGTCAAGAAAATATCGTAATTGTGAACGAAACAGTGTAATAGAGCGTCTTTAGATACAAGTGCGAATGTTAGGTTAGGTTGACATATCAACCATCGTAAAACCGCATTAAACAATGTCACTTAGTGAGATGTAGTGTTTTTCAACATTACAAGTCGGGAACTACGATATCTAATGTGAAAGCGCATGAAACTGTCGTAATCTTGTAGAAAACATTGTAAAGTTGCGAATAAAACGTTTTCTAACGATAGAAGTGCGAAGGTTAGGTTAGGTTAGGTTAGGTTAAGCTAGGTAGCGTCGTGAAACTACCAAAAACGACGTCATCTAACGAGATAGTGTTGTTTTATTGCGAGTATTAAACTGCGATAGGTGAAATGTTGTGAAAGCACACAAAACGGAATGAACAAGCCAAATACTGCGTGTTCTACCGTTACAAGTGCGAAACTGCTATATTGTGATATTCTCGTTAAAGCGCATGCAAGCATCGTGAAACCTTAAAGAACAATGTCATTTAGCGAGATACAGCGTTCTGTACTGCAATAAGTTGGTGAAAAACTGTGAGGTTACGCAAATATCGTAATTGTGAACAAAACAGTGTAATAGAGCGTTTTTAGATACAAGTGCGAATGTTAGGTTAGGTTAAGATATGAACCGTCGTAAAACCGCATTAAACAATGTCAATTAGTGAGATGCAGTGTTTTTCACCATTACAAGTCGGGAACTGCGATATCTAATGTGAAAGCGCTTGCAAACGTCGTTAGGTTAGGTTAGGTTAGGTTAGGTTACGTTAGGTTAGGTTTGGTTAGGTTAGGTTAGGTTAGGTTAGGTTATGTTAGGTTAGGTTGGGTTAGGTTAGGTTAGGTTAGGTTAGGTTAAGATATGAACCGCGCTAAAACCGCATTAAACAATGTCACTTAGTGAGATGCAGTGTTTTTCACCATTACAAGTCGGGAACTGCGATATCTAATGTGAAAGCGCATGAAACCGTCGTAATCTTGTAGAAAACATTGTAAAGTAGCGAATAAAACGTGTTCTAACGATAGAAGTGCGAAGGTTCGGTTAGTTTGAGCTAGGTAGCGTCGTGAAACCACCAAAAACGATGTCGTCTAACGAGATAGTGTTGTTTTATTGCGAGTAAGAAACTGCGATAGGTGAAATACTGGGAAAGCACACAAAATGGCATGAACTAGCCAGATACTGCGTCTTGTGCTGTTACAAGTGCGAAACTGCTTTATTGTGATATTCTCGTTAAAGCGCATGCAAGTATCGTGAAACCTTAAAGAACGATGTTATTTAGCGAGATACAGCGTTCTGTACCGTAATAAGTTGGTGAGAAACTGTGAGGTCAAGCAAATATCGTAATTGTGAACGAAACAGTGTAATAGAGCGTTTTTCAATACAAGTACGAATGTTAGGTTAGGTTAAGATATGAACCGTCGTAAAACCGCATTAAACAATGTCACTTAGTGAGATGCAGTGTTTTTCACCATCACAAGTCGGGAACTGCGATATCTAATGTGAAAGCGCTTGCAAACGTCGTTAGGTTAGGTTAGGTTAGGTTAGGTTAGGTTAGGTTAGGTTACGTTAGGTTAGGTTTGGTTAGGTTAGGTTAGGTTAGGTTATGTTAGGTTAGGTTGGGTTAGGTTAGGTTAGGTTAGGTTAAGATATGAACCACGCTAAAACCGCATTAAACAATGTCACTTAGTGAGATGCAGTGTTTTTCACCTTTACAAGTTGAGAACTGTGATATCTAATGTGAAAGCGCTTGAAACCGTCGTAATGTTGTAGAAAGCAATGTAAAACAGCGAGTAAAACGTTTTCTAACGATAGAAGTGCGAAGGTTATGTTAGGGTGAGTTATGTTAGTTTAAGATAGGTAGCGTCGTGAAACCACCAAAAACGACGTCATTTAACGAGATAGTGTCGTTTTTTTGCGAGTACGAAACTGCGATAGGTAAAATGTGAAAGCACACAAAACGGCAGAACAAGCCAAATACTGCATGTTGTACCGTTACAAGTGCGAAACTGCTATGTTGTAACATTCTCGGTAAGGCGCATGCAAGTATCGTGATACCTAAAGAACGATGTCATTTAGCGAGATACAGCGTTCTGTACTGTAATAAGTTGGTGAGAAACTGTGAGGTCAAGCAAATATCGTAATTGTGAACGAAACAGTGTAATTGAGCGTCTTTAGATACAAGTGCGAATGTTAGGTTAGGTTCACATATCAACCGTCGTAAAACCGCATTAAACAATGTCACTTAGTGAGATGTAGTGTTTTTCAACATTACAAGTCGGGAACTACGATATCTAATGTGAAAGCGCATGAAACCGTCGTAATCTTGTAGAAAACATTGTAAAGTTGCGAGTAAAACGTTTTCTAACGATAGAAGTGCGAAGGTTAGGTTAGGTTTGGTTAGTTTAAGCTAGGTAGCGTCGGAAACTACCAAAAACGACGTCATCTAACGAGATAGTGTTGTTTTATTGCGAGTATTAAACTGCGATAGGTGAAATGTTGTGAAAGCACACAAAACGGCATGAACAAGCCAAATACTGCGTGTTCTACCGTTACAAGTGCGAAACTGCTATATTGTGATATTCTCGTTAAAGCGCATGCAAGCATCGTGAAACCTTAAAGAACAATGTCATTTAGCGAGATACAGCGTTCTGTACAGCAATAAGTTGGTGAAAAACTGTGAGGTTATGCAAATATCATAGTTGTGAACGAAACAGTGTAATAGAGCGTTTTTCAATACAAGTACGAATGTTAGGTTAGGTTAAGATATGAACCGTCGTAAAACCGCATTAAACAATGTCACTTAGTGAGATGCAGTGTTTTTCACCATTACAAGTCGGGAACTGCGATATCTAATGTGAAAGCGCTTGCAAACGTCGTTAGGGTAGGTTAGGTTAGGTTAGGTTAGGTTACGTTAGGTTAGGTTTGGTTAGGTTAGGTTAGGTTAGGTTAGGTTAGGTTAAGTTGGGTTAGGTTAGGTTAGGTTACGTTAGGTTAAGGTATGAACCGTCGTATAACCGCAATAAACAATGTCACTTAGTGAGATGCAGTGTTTTTCACCTTTACAAGTTGGGAACTGCGATATCTAGCGTGAAAGCGCTTGAAACCGTCGTAATGTTGTAGAAAGCAATGTAAAGTAGCGAGTAAAACGTTTTCTAACGATAGAAGTGCGAAGGTTATGTTAGGTTGAGTTATGTTAGTTTAAGCTAGGTAGCGTCGTGAAACCACCAAAAACGACGTCATCTAACGAGATAGTGTTGTTTTATTAGCGAGATACAGCGTTCTGTACTGTAATAAGTTGGTGAGAAACTGTGAGGTCAAGCAAATATCGTAATTGTGAACGAAACAGTGTAATTGAGCGTCTTTAGATACAAGTGCGAATGTTAGGTTGACATATCAACCGTCGTAAAACCGCATTAAACAATGTCACTTAGTGAGATGTAGTGTTTTTCAACATTACAAGTCGGGAACTACGATATCTAATGTGAAAGCGCATGAATTCGTCATAATCTTGTAGAAAACATTGTAAAGTTGCGAATAAAACGTTTTCTAACGATAGAAGTGCGAAGGTTAGGTTAGGTTAGGTTAGGTTAAGCTAGGTAGCGTCGTGAAACTACCAAAAACGACGTCATCTAACGAGATAGTGTTGTTTTATTGCGAGTATTAAACTGCGATAGGTGAAATGTTGTGAAAGCACACAAAACGGAATGAACAAGCCAAATACTGCGTGTTCTACCGTTACAAGTGCGAAACTGCTATATTGTGATATTCTCGTTAAAGCGCATGCAAGCATCGTGAAACCTTAAAGAACAATGTCATTTAGCGAGATACAGCGTTCTGTACTGCAATAAGTTGGTGAAAAACTGTGAGGTTATGCAAATATCGTAATTGTGAACAAAACAGTGTAATAGAGCGTTTTTAGATACAAGTGCGAATGTTAGGTTAGGTTAAGATATGAACCGTCGTAAAACCGCATTAAACAATGTCAATTAGTGAGATGCAGTGTTTTTCACCATTAAAAGTGGGGAACTGCGATATCTAATGTGAAAGCGCTTGCAACCGTCGTTAGGTTAGGTTAGGTTAGGTTAGGTTAGGTTAGGTTTGGTTAGGTTAGGTTAGGTTAGGTTAGATTAGGTTAGGTTGGGTTGAGTTGGGTTAGGTTAGGTTAGGTTAGGTTGGGTTAGGTTAGGTTAGGTTAGGTTAGGTTACGTTAGGTTAGGTTAGGTTACGTTAGGTTAGGTTAGGTTGGTTACGTTAGGTTAGGTTAGGTTAGGTAAGGATAATTTGGTTAGGTTAGGTAACGTTAGGTTAGGTTAGGTTTGGTTGGGTTGGGTGTTGTTGGGTTGGGTTGGGTTGGGTTAGGTTGGGTTAGGTTAGGTTAGGTTACGTTAGGTTAGGTTAGGTTAGGTTAGGTTACGTTAGGTTATGTTAGGTTAGGTTAGGTTACGTTAGGTTAGGTTAGGTCAGGTAAGGTTGGGTTACGTTAGAATAGGTTAGGTTACGTTAGGTTAGGTTAAGTTAGGTTAGGTTAGGTTTGGTTAGGTTAGGTTAGGTTAGCTTAGGTTAGGTTATGTTGGGTTGGGTTGGGTTAGGTTGGGTTAGGTTAGGTTAGGTTAGGTTAGGTTGGGTTAGGTTAGTTTAGGTTAGGTTAGGTTAGGTTAGGTTTGGTTAGGTTAGGTTAGGTTAGGTTATGTTATGTTAGGTTAGGTTAGGTTAGGTTAAGATATGAACCGCGCTAAAACCGCATTAAACAATGTCACTTAGTGAGATGCAGTGTTTTTCACCATTACAAGTCGGGAACTGCGATATCTAATGTGAAAGCGCATGAAACCGTCGTAATCTTGCAGAAAACATTGTAAAGTAGCGAATAAAACGTTTTCTAACGATAGAAGTGCGAAGGTTCGGTTAGTTTGAGCTAGGTAGCGTCGTGAAACCGCCAAAAACGATGTCATCTAACGAGATAGTGTTGTTTTATTGCGAGTACGAAACTGAGATAGGTGAAATATTGGGAAAGCACACAAAATGGCATGAACTAGCCAGATACTGCGTCTTGTGCCGTTACAAGTGCGAAACTGCTTTATTGTGATATTCTCGTTAAAGCGCATCAAGTATCGTGAAACCTTAAAGAACGATGTCATTTAGCGAGATACAGCGTTCTGAACTGTAATAAGTTGGTGAGAAACTTTGAGGTCAAGCAAATATCGTAATTGTGAACGAAACAGAGTAATTGAGCGTATTTAGATACGAGTGCGAATGTTAGGTTAGGTTGAGATATCAACCGTCGTAAAACCGCATTAAACAATGTCACTTAGTGAGATGTAGTGTTTTTCAACATTACAAGTCGGAAACTACGATATCTAATGTGAAAGCGCATGAAACCGTCGTAATCTTGTAGAAAACATTGTAAAGTTGCGAGTTAAACGTTTTCTAACGATAGAAGTGCGAAGGTTAGCTTGAGTTATGTTAGTTTAAGCTATGTAGCGTCGTGAGACCACCAAAAAGGACGTCATCTAACGAGATAGTGTTGTTTTATTGCATGTACGTAACTGCAATAGGTGAAATGTTGTGAAAGTACACAAAACGGCTTGAACAAGCCAGATACTGCGTGTTGTACCGTTACAAGTGCGAAACTGCGATAATGTGATATTCTTGTTAAAGCGCATGCAAGCATCGTGAAACCTTAAAGAACGATGTCATTTAGCGAGATACAGCGTTCTGTACTGCAATAAATTGGTGAAAAACTGTGAGGTTATGCAAATATCGTAATTGTGATTGAAACAGTGTAATAGAGCGTTTTTCCATACAAGTACGAATGTTAGGTTAGGTTAAGATATGAACCGTCGTAAAACCGCATTAAACAATGTCACTTAGTGAGATGCAGTGTTTTTCACCATTACAAGTCGGGAACTGCGATATGTAATGTGAAAGCGCTTGCAAACGTCGTTAGGTTAGGTTAGGTTAGGTTAGGTTTGGTTAGGTTAGGTTAGGTTAGGTTAGGTTAGGTTAGGGTATGTTAGGTAAGGTTTGGTTAGGTTAGGTTGGGTTAGGTAAGGTTAGGTTAGGTTAAGATATGAACCGCGCTAAAACCGCATTAAACAATGTCACTTAGTGAGATGCTGTGTTTTTCACCATTACAAGTCGGGAACTGCGATATCTAATGTGAAAGCGCATGAAACCGTCGTAATCTTGTAGAAAACATTGTAAAGTAGCGAATAAAACGTTTTCTAACGATAGAAGTGCGAAGGTTCGGTTAGTTTGAGCTGGGTAGCGTCGTGAAACCACCAAAAACGATGTCATCTAACGAGATAGTGTTGTTTTATTGCGAGTACGAAACTGCGATAGGTGAAATACTGGGAAAGCACACAAAATGGCATGAACTAGCCAGATACTGCGTCTTGTGCCGTTACAAGTGCGAAACTGCTTTATTGTGATATTCTCGTTAAAGCGCATGCAAGTATCGTGAAACCTTAAAGAACGATGTCATTTAGCGAGATACAGCGTTCTGTACTGTAATAAGTTGGTGAGAAACTGTGAGGTCAAGCAAATATCGTAATTGTGAACGAAACAGTGTAATTGAGCGTATTTCGATACAAGTGCGAAGGTTAGGTTAGGTTGAGATATCAACCGTCGTAAAACCGCATTAAACAATGTCACTTAGTGAGATGTAGTGTTTTTCAACATTACAAGTCGGGAACTACGATATCTAATGTGAAAGCGCATGAAACCGTCGTAATCTTGTAGAAAACATTGTAAAGTTGCGAGTAAAACGTTTTCTAACGATAGAAGTGCGAAGGTTAGCTTGAGTTATGTTAGTTTGAGCTATGTAGCGTCGTGAGACCACCAAAAAGGACATCATCTAACGAGATAGTGTTGTTTTCTTGCATGTACGAAACTGCAATAGGTGAAATGTTGTGAAAGTACACAAAACGGCTTGAACAAGCCAGATACTGCGTGTTGTACCGTTACAAGTGCGAAACTGCTATAATGTGATATTCTTGTTAAAGCGCATGCAAGCATCGTGAAAGCTTAAAGAACGATGTCATTTAGTGAGATACAGCGTTCTGTACTGCAATAAGTTGGTGAAAAACTGTGAGGTTATGCAAATATCGTAATTGTGAACGAAACAGTGTAATAGAGCGTTTTTCAATACAAGTACGAATGTTAGGTTAGGTTAAGATATGAACCGTCGTAAAACCGCATTAAACAATGTCACGTAGTGAGATGCAGTGTTTTTCACCATTACAAGTCGGGAACTGCGATATCTAATGTGAAAGCGCTTGCAAACGTCGTTAGGTTAGGTTAGGTTAGGTTACGTTAGGTTAGGTTTGGTTAGGTTAGGTTAGGTTAGGTTAGGTTATGTTAGGTTAGGTTGGGTTAGGTTAGGTTAGGTTAGGTTAGGTTAAGATATGAACTGCGCTAAAACCGCATTAAACAATGTCACTTAGTGAGATGCAGTGTTTTTCACCATTACAAGTCGGGAACTGCGATATCTAATGTGAAAGCGCATGAAACCGTCGTAATCTTGTAGAAAACATTGTAAAGTAGCGAATAAAACGTGTTCTAACGATAGAAGTGCGAAGGTTCGGTTAGTTTGAGCTAGGTAGCGTCGTGAAACCACCAAAAACGATGTCGTCTAACGAGATAGTGTTGTTTTATTGCGAGTAAGAAACTGCGATAGGTGAAATACTGGGAAAGCACACAAAATGGCATGAACTAGCCAGATACTGCGTCTTGTGCTGTTACAAGTGCGAAACTGCTTTATTGTGATATTGTCGTTAAAGCGCATGCAAGTATCGTGAAACCTTAAAGAACGATGTTATTTAGCGAGATACAGCGTTCTGTACTGTAATAAGTTGGTGAGAAACTGTGAGGTCAAGCAAATATCGTAATTGTGAACGAAACAGTGTAATAGAGCGTTTTTCAATACAAGTACGAATGTTAGGTTAGGTTAAGATATGAACCGTCGTAAAACCGCATTAAACAATGTCACTTAGTGAGATGCAGTGTTTTTCACCATCACAAGTCGGGAACTGCGATATCTAATGTGAAAGCGCTTGCAAACGTCGTTAGGTTAGGTTAGGTTAGGTTAGGTTAGGTTAGGTTACGTTAGGTTAGGTTTGGTTAGGTTAGGTTAGGTTAGGTTATGTTAGGTTAGGTTGGGTTAGGTTAGGTTAGGTTAGGTTAAGATATTAACCACGCTAAAACCGCATTAAACAATGTCACTTAGTGAGATGCAGTGTTTTTCACCTTTACAAGTTGAGAACTGCGATATCTAATGTGAAAGCGCTTGAAACCGTCGTAATGTTGTAGAAAGCAATGTAAAACAGCGAGTAAAACGTTTTCTAACGATAGAAGTGCGAAGGTTATGTTAGGGTGAGTTATGTTAGTTTAAGCTAGGTAGCGTCGTGAAACCACCAAAAACGACGTCATTTAACGAGATAGTGTCGTTTTTTTGCGAGTACGAAACTGCGATAGGTAAAATGTGAAAGCACACAAAACGGCAGAACAAGCCAAATACTGCATGTTGTACCGTTACAAGTGCGAAACTGCTATGTTGTAACATTCTCGGTAAGGCGCATGCAAGTATCGTGATACCTAAAGAACGATGTCATTTAGCGAGATACAGCGTTCTGTACTGTAATAAGTTGGTGAGAAACTGTGAGGTCAAGCAAATATCGTAATTGTGAACGAAACAGTGTAATTGAGCGTCTTTAGATACAAGTGCGAATGTTAGGTTAGGTTCACATATCAACCGTCGTAAAACCGCATTAAACAATGTCACTTAGTGAGATGTAGTGTTTTTCAACATTACAAGTCGGGAACTACGATATCTAATGTGAAAGCGCATGAAACCGTCGTAATCTTGTAGAAAACCTTGTAAAGTTGCGAGTAAAACGTTTTCTAACGATAGAAGTGCGAAGGTTAGGTTAGGTTTGGTTAGTTTAAGCTAGGTAGCGTCGGAAACTACCAAAAACGACGTCATCTAACGAGATAGTGTTGTTTTATTGCGAGTATTAAACTGCGATAGGTGAAATGTTGTGAAAGCACACAAAACGGCATGAACAAGCCAAATACTGCGTGTTCTACCGTTACAAGTGCGAAACTGCTATATTGTGATATTCTCGTTAAAGCGCATGCAAGCATCGTGAAACCTTAAAGAACAATGTCATTTAGCGAGATACAGCGTTCTGTACAGCAATAAGTTGGTGAAAAACTGTTAGGGTATGCAAATATCATAATTGTGAACGAAACAGTGTAATAGAGCGTTTTTCAATACAAGTACGAATGTTAGGTTAGGTTAAGATATGAACCGTCGTAAAACCACATTAAACAATGTCACTTAGTGAGATGCAGTGTTTTTCACCATTACAAGTCGGGAACTGCGATATCTAATGTGAAAGCGCTTGCAAACGTCGTTAGGTTAGGTTAGGTTAGGTTAGGTTAGGTTACGTTAGGTTAGGTTTGGTTAGGTTAGGTTAGGTTAGGTTAGGTTAGGTTATGTTAGGTTAAGTTGGGTTAGGTTAGGTTAGGTTACGTTAGGTTAAGGTATGAACCGTCGTATAACCGCAATAAACAATGTCACTTAGTGAGATGCGGTGTTTTTCACCTTTACAAGTTGGGAACTGCGATATCTAGCGTGAAAGCGCTTGAAACCGTCGTAATGTTGTAGAAAGCAATGTAAAGTAGCGAGTAAAACGTTTTCTAACGATAGAAGTGCGAAGGTTATGTTAGGTTGAGTTAGGTTAGTTTAAGCTAGGTAGCGTCGTGAAACCACCAAAAACGACGTCATCTAACGAGATAGTGTTGTTTTATTAGCGAGATACAGCGTTCTGTACTGTAATAAGTTGGTGAGAAACTGTGAGGTCAAGCAAATATCGTAATTGTGAACGAAACAGTGTAATTGAGCGTCTTTAGATACAAGTGCGAATGTTAGGTTGACATATCAACCGTCGTAAAACCGCATTAAACAATGTCACTTAGTGAGATGTAGTGTTTTTCAACATTACAAGTCGGGAACTACGATATCTAATGTGAAAGCGCATGAAACCGTCATAATCTTGTAGAAAACATTGTAAAGTTGCGAATAAAACGTTTTCTAACGATAGAAGTGCGAAGGTTAGGTTAGGTTAGGTTAGGTTAAGCTAGGTAGCGTCGTGAAACTACCAAAAACGACGTCATCTAACGAGATAGTGTTGTTTTATTGCGAGTATTAAACTGCGATAGGTGAAATGTTGTGAAAGCACACAAAACGGAATGAACAAGCCAAATACTGCGTGTTCTACCGTTACAAGTGCGAAACTGCTATATTGTGACATTCTCGTTAAAGCACATGCAAGCATCGTGAAACCCTAAAGAACAATGTCATTTAGCGAGATACAGCGTTCTGTACTGCAATAAGTTGGTGAAAAACTGTGAGGTTATGCAAATATCGTAATTGTGAACAAAACAGTGTAATAGAGCGTTTTTAGATACAAGTGCGAATGTTAGGTTAGGTTAAGATATGAACCGTCGTAAAACCGCATTAAACAATGTCAATTAGTGAGATGCAGTGTTTTTCACCATTAAAAGTGGGGAACTGCGATATCTAATGTGAAAGCGCTTGCAACCGTCGTTAGGTTAGGTTAGGTTAGGTTAGGTTTGGTTAGGTTAGGTTTGGTTAGGTTAGGTTAGGTTAGGTTAGGTTAGATTAGGTTAAGTTGGGTTGAGTTGGGTTAGGTTAGGTTAGGTTAGGTTGGGTTAGGTTAGGTTAGGTTAGGTTAGGTTACGTTAGGTTAGGTTAGGTTACGTTAGGTTAGGTTAGGTTAGGTTACGTTAGGTTAGGTTAGGTTAGGTAAGGATAATTTGGTTAGGTTAGGTAAGGTTAGGTTAGGTTAGGTTTGGTTGGGTTGGGTGTTGTTGGGTTGGGTTAGGTTAGGTTACGTTAGGTTAGGTTAGGTTAGGTTACGTTAGGTTATGTTAGGTTAGGTTAGGTTACGTTAGGTTAGGTTAGGTCAGGTAAGGTTAGGTTACGTTAGAATAGGTTAGGTTAGGTTAGGTTACGTTAGGTTAGGTTAAGTTAGGTTAGGTTAGGTTTGGTTAGGTTAGGTCAGGTAAGGTTAGGTTACGTTAGAATAGGTTAGGTTAGGTTAGGTTACGTTAGGTTAGGTTAAGTTAGGTTAGGTTAGGTTTGGTTAGGTTAGGTTAGGTTAGGTTAGGTTGGGTTGGGTTGGGTTAGGTTGGGTTAGGTTAGGTTAGGTTAGGTTAGGTTAGGTTGGGTTAGGTTAGTTTAGGTTAGGTTAGGTTAGGTTAGGTAAGGTTTGGTTAGGTTAGGTTAGGTTAGGTTATGTTAGGTTAGGTTAGGTTAGGTTAGGTTAAGATATGAACCGCGCTAAAACCGCATTAAACAATGTCACTTAGTGAGATGCAGTGTTTTTCACCATTACAAGTCGGGAACTGCGATATCTAATGTGAAAGCGCATGAAACCGTCGTAATCTTGCAGAAAACATTGTAAAGTAGCGAATAAAACGTTTTCTAACGATAGAAGTGCGAAGGTTCGGTTAGTTTGAGCTAGGTAGCGTCGTGAAACCGCCAAAAACGATGTCATCTAACGAGATAGTGTTGTTTTATTGCGAGTACGAAACTGGGATAGGTGAAATATTGGGAAAGCACACAAAATGGCATGAACTAGCCAGATACTGCGTCTTGTGCCGTTACAAGTGCGAAACTGCTTTATTGTGTTATTCTCGTTAAAGCGCATGCAAGCATCGTGAAACCTTAAAGAACGATGTCATTTAGCGAGATACAGCGTTCTGAACTGTAATAAGTTGGTGAGAAACTGTGAGGTCAAGCAAATATCGTAATTGTGAACGAAACAGTGTAATTGAGCGTATTTATATACAAGTGCGAATGTTAGGTTAGGTTGAGATATCAACCGTCTTAAAACCGCATTAAACAATGTCACTTAGTGAGATGTAGTGTTTTTCAACATTACAAGTCGGGAACTACGATATCTAATGTGAAAGCGCATGAAACCGTCGTAATCTTGAAGAAAACATTGTAAAGTTGCGAGTTAAACGTTTTCTAACGATAGAAGTGCGAAGGTTAGCTTGAGTTATGTTAGTTTAAGCTATGTAGCGTCGTGAGACCACCAAAAAGGACGTCATCTAACGAGATAGTGTTGTTTTATTGCATGTACGTAACTGCAATAGGTGAAATGTTGTGAAAGTACACAAAACGGCTTGAACAAGCCAGATACTGCGTGTTGTACTGTTACAAGTGCGAAACTGCGATAATGTGATATTCTTGTTAAAGCGCATGCAAGCATCGTGAAACCTTAAAGAACGATGTCATTTAGCGAGATACAGCGTTCTGTACTGCAATAAGTTGGTGAAAAACTGTGAGGTTATGCAAATAGCGTAATTGTGAACGAAACAGTGTAATAGAGCGTTTTTCCATACCAGTACGAATGTTAGGTTAGGTTAAGATATGAACCGTCGTAAAACCGCATTAAACAATGTCACTTAGTGAGATGCAGTGTTTTTCACCATTACAAGTCGGGAACTGCGATATCTAATGTGAAAGCGCTTGCAAACGTCATTAGGTAAGGTTAGGTTAGGTTAGGTTAGGTTACGTTAGGTTAGGTTTGGTTAGGTTAGGTTAGGTTAGGTTATGTTAGGTTAGGTTGGGTTAGGTTAGGTTAGGTTAGGTTAGGTTAGGTTTGGTTAGGTTATGTTAGGTTAGGTTAGGTTATGTTAGGTTAGGTTGGGTTAGGTTAGGTTAGGTTAGGTTAGGTTAGGTTAAGATATGAACCGCGCTAAAACCGCATTAAACAATGTCACTTAGTGAGATGCAGTGTTTTTCACCTTTACAAGTTGGGAACTGCGATATCTAATGTGAAAGCGCTTGAAACCGTCGTAATGTTGTAGAAAGCAATATAAAGTAGCGAGTAAAACGTTTTCTAACGATAGAAGTGCGAAGGTTATGTTAGGTTGAGTTATGTTAGTTTAAGCTAGGTAGCGTCGTGAAACCACCAAAAACGACGTCATCTAACAAGATAGTGTTGTTTTATTGCGAGTACGAAACTGCGATAGGTAAAATGTTGTGAAAGCACACAAAACGGCATGAACAAGCCAAATACTGCGTGTTGTACCGTTACAAGTGCGAAACTGCTCTGTTGTGACATTCTCGGTAAAGCGCATGCAAGTATCGTGAAACCTTAAAGAACGATGTCATTTAGCGAGATACAGCGTTCTGTACTGTAATAAGTTGGTGAGAAACTGTGAGGTCAAGCAAATATCGTAATTGTGAACGAAACAGTGTAATTGAGCGTCTTTAAATACAAGTGCGAATGTTAGGTTAGGTTGACATATCAACCATCGTAAAACCGCATTAAACAATGTCACTTAGTGAGATGCAGTGTTTTTCACCATTACAAGTCGGGAACTGCGATATCTAATGTGAAAGCGCTTGCAAACGTCGTTAGGTTAGGTTAGGTTAGGTTAGGTTACGTTAGGTTAGGTTTGGTTAGGTTAGGTTAGGTTAGGTTAGGTTAGGTTAGGTTATGTTAGGTTAGGTTGGGTTAGGTTAGGTTAGGTTAGGTTAGGTTAAGATATGAACCGCGCTAAAACCGCATTAAACAATGTCACTTAGTGAGATGCAGTGTTTTTCACCTTTACAAGTTGAGAACTGCGATATCTAATGTGAAAGCGCTTGAAACCGTCGTAATGTTGTAGAAAGCATTGTAAAGTAGCGAGTAAAACGTTTTCTAACGATAGAAGTGCGAAGGTTATGTTAGGTTGAGTTATGTTAGTTTAAGCTAGGTAGCGTCGTGAAACCACCAAAAACGACGTCATTTAACGAGATAGTGTTGTTTTATTGCGAGTACGAAAATGCGATAGGTAAAATGTGAAAGCACACAAAACGGCATGAACAAGCCAAATACTGCGTGTTCTACCGTTACAAGTGCGAAACTGCTATATTGTGATATTCTCGTTAAAGCGCATGCAAGCATCGTGAAACCTTAAAGAACAATGTCATTTAGCGAGATACAGCGTTCTGTACTGCAATAAGTTGGTGAAAAACTGTGAGGTTATGCAAATATCGTAATTGTGAACGAAACAGTGTAATAGAGCGTTTTTCAATACAAGTGCGAATGTTAGGTTAGGTTAAGATATGAACCGTCGTAAAACCGCATTAAACAATGTCACTTAGTGAGATGCAGTGTTTTTCACCATTACAAGTCGGGAACTGCGATATCTAATGTGAAAGCGCTTGCAAACGTCGTTGGGTTAGGTTAGGTTAGGTTAGGTTACGTTAGGTTAGGTTAGGTTTGGTTAGGTTACGTTAGGTTAGGTTAGGGTATGTTAGGTAAGGTTTGGTTAGGTTAGGTTAGTTTAGGTTGGGTTAGGTAAGGTTAGGTTAGGTTAAGATATAAACCGCGCTAAAACCGCATTAAACAATGTCACTTAGTGAGATGCTGTGTTTTTCACCATTACAAGTCGGGAACTGCGAAATCTAATGTGAAAGCGCATGAAACCGTCGTAATCTTGTAGAAAACATTGTAGAGTAGCGAATAAAACGTTTTCTAACGATAGAAGTGCGAAGGTTCGGTTAGTTTGAGCTAGGTAGCGTCGTGAAACCACCAAAAACGATGTCATCTAACGAGATAGTGTTGTTTTATTGCGAGTACGAAACTGCGATAGGTGAAATATTGTGAAAGCACACAAAACGGCATGAACAAGCCAAATACTGCGTGTTCTACCGTTACAAATGCGAAACTGCTATATTGTGATATTCTCGTTAAAGCGCATGCAAGCATCGTGAAACCCTAAAGAACAATGTCATTTAGGGAGATACAGCGTTCTGTACTGCAATAAGTTGATGAAAAACTGTGAGGTTATGCAAATATCGTAATTGTGAACAAAACAGTGTAATAGAGCGTTTTTAGATACAAGTGCGAATGTTAGGTTAGGTTAAGATATGAACCGTCGTAAAACCGCATTAAACAATGTCAATTAGTGAGATGCAGTGTTTTTCACCATTAAAAGTGGGGAACTGCGATATCTAATGTGAAAGCGCTTGCAAACGTCGTTAGGTTAGGTTAGGTTAGGTTAGGTTAGGTTACGTTAGGTTAAGTTTGGTTAGGTTAGGTTAGGTTAGGTTATGTTAGGTTAGGTTAGGTTAGGTTAGGTTAGGTTTGGTTAGGTTAGGTTAGGTTAGGTTAGGTTAGATTAGGTTAGGTTGGGTTGAGTTGGGTTGAGTTGGGTTAGGTTAGGTTAGGTTAGGTTAGGTTGGGTTAGGTTAGGTTAGGTTAGGTTAGGTTACGTTAGGTTAGGTTAGGTTAGGTTACGTTAGGTTAGGTTAGGTTAGGTAAGGATAATTTGGTTAGGTTAGGTAAGGTTAGGTTAGGTTAGGTTGGGTTGGGTGTTGTTGGGTTGGGTTGGGTTGGGTAAGGTTGGGTTCGGTTAGGTTAGGTTACGTTAGGTTAGGTTAGGTTACGTTAGGTTATGTTAGGTTAGGTTAGGTTACGTTAGGTTAGGTTAGGTCAGGTTAGGTTAGGTTACGTTAAAATAGGTTAGGTTAGGTTAGGTTACGTTAGGTTAGGTTAAGTTAGGTTAGGTTAGGTTTGGTTAGGTTAGGTTAGGTTAGCTTTGGTTAGGTTAGGTTGGGTTGGGTTGGGTTAGGTTGGGTTAGGTTAGGTTAGGTTAGGTTAGGTTGGGTTAGGTTAGTTTAGGTTAGGTTAGGTTAGGTTAGGTTGGGTTGGGTTGGTTAGGTTAGGTTAGGTTAGGTTAGGTAAGGTTAGGTTAGGTTAGGTTAGGTTAGGTTAGGTTACGTTAGGTTAAGGTATGAACCGTCGTAAAACCGCATTAAACAATGTCCTTAGTGAGATGCAGTGTTTTTCACCTTTACAAGTTGGGAACTGTGATATCTAATGGGAAAGCGCTTGAAACCGTCGTAATGTTGTAGAAAGCAATGTAAAGTAGCGAGTAAAACGTTTTCTAACGATAGAAGTGCGAAGGTTATGTTAGGTTGAGTTATGTTAGTTTAAGCTAGGTAGCGTCGTGAAACCACTAAAAAACGACGTCATCTAACGAGATAGTGTTGTTTTATTGCGAGTACGAAACTGCGATAGGTGAAATGTTGTGAAAGCACACAAAACGGCATGAACAAGCCAAATACTGCGTGTTGTATCGTTACAAGTGCGAAACTGCTATGTTGTGATATTCTCGTTGAAGCGCATGCAAGTATCTTGAAACCTTAAAGAACGATGTCATTTAGCGAGATACAGCGTTCTGTACTGTAATAAGTTGGTGAGAAAGTGTGAGGTCAAGCAAATATCGTAATTGTGAACGAAACAGTGTAATTGAGCGTATACAAGTGCGAATGTTAGGTTAGGTTGAGATATCAACCGTCGTAAAACCGCATTAAACAATGTCACTTAGTGAGATGTAGTGTTTTTCAACATTACAAGTCGGGAACTACGATATCTAATGTGAAAGCGCATGAAACCGTCGTAATCTTGTAGAAAACATTGTAAAGTTGCGAGTAAAACGTTTTCTAACGATAGAAGTGCGAAGGTTAGCTTGAGTTATGTTAGTTTAAGCTATGTAGCGTCGTGAGACCACCAAAAAGAACGTCATCTAACGAGATAGTGTTGTTTTATTGCGAGTACGAAACTGCGATAGGTAAAATGTTGTGAAAGCACACAAAACGGCATGAACAAGCCAAATACTGCGTGTTGTACCGTTACAAGTGCGAAACTGCTATGTTGTGACATTCTCGGTAAAGCGCATGCAAGTATCGTGAAACCTAAAAGAACGATGTCATTTAGCGAGATACAGCGTTCTGTACTGTAATAAGTTGGTGAGAAACTGTGAGGTCAAGCAAATATCGTAATTGTGAACGAAACAGTGTAATAGAGCGTTTTTCAATACAAGTACGAATGTTAGGTTAGGTTAAGATATGAACCGTCGTAAAACCGCATTAAACAATGTCACTTAGTGAGATGCAGTGTTTTTCACCATTACAAGTCGGGAACTGCGATATCTAATGTGAAAGCGCTTGCAAACGTCGTTAGGTTAGGTTAGGTTAGGTTAGGTTACGTTAGGTTAGGTTTGGTTAGGTTAGGTTAGGTTAGGATAGGTTAGGTTAGGTTGGGTTAGGTTAGGTTAGGTTAGGTTAGGTTAAGATATGAACCGCGCTAAAACCGCATTAAACAATGTCACTTAGTGAGATGCAGTGTTTTTCACCTTTACAAGTTGGGAACTGCGATATCTAATGTGAAAGCGCTTGAAACCGTCGTAATGTTGTAGAAAGCAATATAAAGTAGCGAGTAAAACGTTTTCTAACGATAGAAGTGCGAAGGTTATGTTAGGTTGAGTTATGTTAGTTTAAGCTAGGTAGCGTCGTGAAACCACCAAAAACGACGTCATCTAACGAGATAGTGTTGTTTTATTGCGAGTATGAAACTGCGATAGGTAAAATGTTGTGAAAGCGCACAAAACGGCATGAACAAGCCAAATACTGCGTGTTGTACCGTTACAAGTGCGAAACTGCTCTGTTGTGACATTCTCGGTAAAGCGCATGCAAATATCGTGAAACCTTAAAGAACGATGTCATTTAGCGAGATACAGCGTTCTGTACTGTAATAAGTTGGTGAGAAACTGTGAGGTCAAGAAAATATCGTAATTGTGAACGAAACAGTGTAATAGAGCGTCTTTAGATACAAGTGCGAATGTTAGGTTAGGTTGACATATCAACCATCGTAAAACCGCATTAAACAATGTCACTTAGTGAGATGTAGTGTTTTTCAACATTACAAGTCGGGAACTACGATATCTAATGTGAAAGCGCATGAAACTGTCGTAATCTTGTAGAAAACATTGTAAAGTTGCGAATAAAACGTTTTCTAACGATAGAAGTGCGAAGGTTAGGTTAGGTTAGGTTAGGTTAAGCTAGGTAGCGTCGTGAAACTACCAAAAACGACGTCATCTAACGAGATAGTGTTGTTTTATTGCGAGTATTAAACTGCGATAGGTGAAATGTTGTGAAAGCACACAAAACGGAATGAACAAGCCAAATACTGCGTGTTCTACCGTTACAAGTGCGAAACTGCTATATTGTGATATTCTCGTTAAAGCGCATACAAGCATCGTGAAACCTTAAAGAACAATGTCATTTAGCGAGATACAGCGTTCTGTACTGCAATAAGTTGGTGAAAAACTGTGAAGTTATGCAAATATCGTAATTGTGAACAAAACAGTGTAATAGAGCGTTTTTAGATACAAGTGCGAATGTTAGGTTAGGTTAAGATATGAACCGTCGTAAAACCGCATTAAACAATGTCAATTAGTGAGATGCAGTGTTTTTCACCATTAAAAGTGGGGAACTGCGATATCTAATGTGAAAGCGCTTGCAACCGTCGTTAGGTTAGGTTAGGTTAGGTTAGGTTTGGTTAGGTTAGGTTTGGTTAGGTTAGGTTAGGTTAGGTTAGGTTAGATTAGGTTAAGTTGGGTTGAGTTGGGTTAGGTTAGGTTAGGTTAGGTTGGGTTAGGTTAGGTTAGGTTAGGTTAGGTTACGTTAGGTTAGGTTAGGTTACGTTAGGTTAGGTTAGGTTAGGTTACGTTAGGTTAGGTTAGGTAAGGATAATTTGGTTAGGTTAGGTAAGGTTAGGTTAGGTTAGGTTTGGTTGGGTTGGGTGTTGTTGGGTTGGGTTAGGTTAGGTTACGTTAGGTTAGGTTAGGTTAGGTTACGTTAGGTTATGTTAGGTTAGGTTAGGTTACGTTAGGTTAGGTTAGGTCAGGTAAGGTTAGGTTACGTTAGAATAGGTTAGGTTAGGTTAGGTTACGTTAGGTTAGGTTAAGTTAGGTTAGGTTAGGTTTGGTTAGGTTAGGTCAGGTAAGGTTAGGTTACGTTAGAATAGGTTAGGTTAGGTTAGGTTAGGTTACGTTAGGTTAGGTTAAGTTAGGTTAGGTTAGGTTTGGTTAGGTTAGGTTAGGTTAGGTTAGGTTGGGTTGGGTTGGGTTAGGTTGGGTTAGGTTAGGTTAGGTTAGGTTAGGTTAGGTTGGGTTAGGTTAGTTTAGGTTAGGTTAGGTTAGGTTAGGTAAGGTTTGGTTAGGTTAGGTTAGGTTAGGTTATGTTAGGTTAGGTTAGGTTAGGTTAGGTTAAGATATGAACCGCGCTAAAACCGCATTAAACAATGTCACTTAGTGAGATGCAGTGTTTTTCACCATTACAAGTCGGGAACTGCGATATCTAATGTGAAAGCGCATGAAACCGTCGTAATCTTGCAGAAAACATTGTAAAGTAGCGAATAAAACGTTTTCTAACGATAGAAGTGCGAAGGTTCGGTTAGTTTGAGCTAGGTAGCGTCGTGAAACCGCCAAAAACGATGTCATCTAACGAGATAGTGTTGTTTTATTGCGAGTACGAAACTGGGATAGGTGAAATATTGGGAAAGCACACAAAATGGCATGAACTAGCCAGATACTGCGTCTTGTGCCGTTACAAGTGCGAAACTGCTTTATTGTGTTATTCTCGTTAAAGCGCATGCAAGCATCGTGAAACCTTAAAGAACGATGTCATTTAGCGAGATACAGCGTTCTGAACTGTAATAAGTTGGTGAGAAACTGTGAGGTCAAGCAAATATCGTAATTGTGAACGAAACAGTGTAATTGAGCGTATTTATATACAAGTGCGAATGTTAGGTTAGGTTGAGATATCAACCGTCTTAAAACCGCATTAAACAATGTCACTTAGTGAGATGTAGTGTTTTTCAACATTACAAGTCGGGAACTACGATATCTAATGTGAAAGCGCATGAAACCGTCGTAATCTTGAAGAAAACATTGTAAAGTTGCGAGTTAAACGTTTTCTAACGATAGAAGTGCGAAGGTTAGCTTGAGTTATGTTAGTTTAAGCTATGTAGCGTCGTGAGACCACCAAAAAGGACGTCATCTAACGAGATAGTGTTGTTTTATTGCATGTACGTAACTGCAATAGGTGAAATGTTGTGAAAGTACACAAAACGGCTTGAACAAGCCAGATACTGCGTGTTGTACTGTTACAAGTGCGAAACTGCGATAATGTGATATTCTTGTTAAAGCGCATGCAAGCATCGTGAAACCTTAAAGAACGATGTCATTTAGCGAGATACAGCGTTCTGTACTGCAATAAGTTGGTGAAAAACTGTGAGGTTATGCAAATAGCGTAATTGTGAACGAAACAGTGTAATAGAGCGTTTTTCCATACCAGTACGAATGTTAGGTTAGGTTAAGATATGAACCGTCTTAAAACCGCATTAAACAATGTCACTTAGTGAGATGCAGTGTTTTTCACCATTACAAGTCGGGAACTGCGATATCTAATGTGAAAGCGCTTGCAAACGTCATTAGGTAAGGTTAGGTTAGGTTAGGTTAGGTTACGTTAGGTTAGGTTTGGTTAGGTTAGGTTAGGTTAGGTTATGTTAGGTTAGGTTGGGTTAGGTTAGGTTAGGTTAGGTTAGGTTAGGTTTGGTTAGGTTATGTTAGGTTAGGTTAGGTTATGTTAGGTTAGGTTGGGTTAGGTTAGGTTAGGTTAGGTTAGGTTAGGTTAAGATATGAACCGCGCTAAAACCGCATTAAACAATGTCACTTAGTGAGATGCAGTGTTTTTCACCTTTACAAGTTGGGAACTGCGATATCTAATGTGAAAGCGCTTGAAACCGTCGTAATGTTGTAGAAAGCAATATAAAGTAGCGAGTAAAACGTTTTCTAACGATAGAAGTGCGAAGGTTATGTTAGGTTGAGTTATGTTAGTTTAAGCTAGGTAGCGTCGTGAAACCACCAAAAACGACGTCATCTAACAAGATAGTGTTGTTTTATTGCGAGTACGAAACTGCGATAGGTAAAATGTTGTGAAAGCACACAAAACGGCATGAACAAGCCAAATACTGCGTGTTGTACCGTTACAAGTGCGAAACTGCTCTGTTGTGACATTCTCGGTAAAGCGCATGCAAGTATCGTGAAACCTTAAAGAACGATGTCATTTAGCGAGATACAGCGTTCTGTACTGTAATAAGTTGGTGAGAAACTGTGAGGTCAAGCAAATATCGTAATTGTGAACGAAACAGTGTAATTGAGCGTCTTTAAATACAAGTGCGAATGTTAGGTTAGGTTGACATATCAACCATCGTAAAACCGCATTAAACAATGTCACTTAGTGAGATGCAGTGTTTTTCACCATTACAAGTCGGGAACTGCGATATCTAATGTGAAAGCGCTTGCAAACGTCGTTAGGTTAGGTTAGGTTAGGTTAGGTTACGTTAGGTTAGGTTTGGTTAGGTTAGGTTAGGTTAGGTTAGGTTAGGTTAGGTTATGTTAGGTTAGGTTGGGTTAGGTTAGGTTAGGTTAGGTTAGGTTAAGATATGAACCGCGCTAAAACCGCATTAAACAATGTCACTTAGTGAGATGCAGTGTTTTTCACCTTTACAAGTTGAGAACTGCGATATCTAATGTGAAAGCGCTTGAAACCGTCGTAATGTTGTAGAAAGCATTGTAAAGTAGCGAGTAAAACGTTTTCTAACGATAGAAGTGCGAAGGTTATGTTAGGTTGAGTTATGTTAGTTTAAGCTAGGTAGCGTCGTGAAACCACCAAAAACGACGTCATTTAACGAGATAGTGTTGTTTTATTGCGAGTACGAAAATGCGATAGGTAAAATGTGAAAGCACACAAAACGGCATGAACAAGCCAAATACTGCGTGTTCTACCGTTACAAGTGCGAAACTGCTATATTGTGATATTCTCGTTAAAGCGCATGCAAGCATCGTGAAACCTTAAAGAACAATGTCATTTAGCGAGATACAGCGTTCTGTACTGCAATAAGTTGGTGAAAAACTGTGAGGTTATGCAAATATCGTAATTGTGAACGAAACAGTGTAATAGAGCGTTTTTCAATACAAGTGCGAATGTTAGGTTAGGTTAAGATATGAACCGTCGTAAAACCGCATTAAACAATGTCACTTAGTGAGATGCAGTGTTTTTCACCATTACAAGTCGGGAACTGCGATATCTAATGTGAAAGCGCTTGCAAACGTCGTTGGGTTAGGTTAGGTTAGGTTAGGTTACGTTAGGTTAGGTTAGGTTTGGTTAGGTTACGTTAGGTTAGGTTAGGGTATGTTAGGTAAGGTTTGGTTAGGTTAGGTTAGTTTAGGTTGGGTTAGGTAAGGTTAGGTTAGGTTAAGATATAAACCGCGCTAAAACCGCATTAAACAATGTCACTTAGTGAGATGCTGTGTTTTTCACCATTACAAGTCGGGAACTGCGAAATCTAATGTGAAAGCGCATGAAACCGTCGTAATCTTGTAGAAAACATTGTAGAGTAGCGAATAAAACGTTTTCTAACGATAGAAGTGCGAAGGTTCGGTTAGTTTGAGCTAGGTAGCGTCGTGAAACCACCAAAAACGATGTCATCTAACGAGATAGTGTTGTTTTATTGCGAGTACGAAACTGCGATAGGTGAAATATTGTGAAAGCACACAAAACGGCATGAACAAGCCAAATACTGCGTGTTCTACCGTTACAAATGCGAAACTGCTATATTGTGATATTCTCGTTAAAGCGCATGCAAGCATCGTGAAACCCTAAAGAACAATGTCATTTAGGGAGATACAGCGTTCTGTACTGCAATAAGTTGATGAAAAACTGTGAGGTTATGCAAATATCGTAATTGTGAACAAAACAGTGTAATAGAGCGTTTTTAGATACAAGTGCGAATGTTAGGTTAGGTTAAGATATGAACCGTCGTAAAACCGCATTAAACAATGTCAATTAGTGAGATGCAGTGTTTTTCACCATTAAAAGTGGGGAACTGCGATATCTAATGTGAAAGCGCTTGC